>NC_092875.1:405376234-405551725 GCF_028372415.1 Notamacropus eugenii
AGTATAACAAATTAGGTGACAGGAAATATCCCCTTGTAGATACATGGAGTACATTCTCCCATAAGTTGTCACTCTACTTGTTTAATTAGGTACACAAACACAAAAAGCATGCATAAATAAGAAACATGCATAGAGGGAATATGTGGTCAAGGTATATGTCAGAAATGGCACACACCAAGAATCTCAGCGACCAAGGCATGACTCAAACCTTCAGAGCTTCTGATATTATCTGGTAATGTCACAGTATTTTCTGTAGAAATCTTTGAATTATTAAAAGCAAGAAGCAACTGACATCTATGAGCAGGATAGGAGGAACCTCATAGCTGTGTCATACCTCTGATTTTGATAGAATGCTTTTTGCTGGGCACCTTTGGTGATCTTATGGTCACTGAGATGCCCTCTATTTGGCTTTAGCTCTTTAGGGCTATCTACTGCATTCTGCTTAACTTCCTGAAGTGCTATAGCTTAAAAGCCTCTCCCTGACCAGGACAAGCTAAAGCTCTTTGTGTGCCAGGAGCAACCACATCCATTCAGTGATCCAACGAAAACCAGAAGAATGCCCTAAGTAAAATCCTCTGTTCTTTTAAATGCCTAGTTGAGGGTTGATTGGAAATACTTGGAATCCAAAAACTCTTTGACTTGGAATTACAAGAAAAAGATACTTTTAAATTTCATTACATCCTCAAGTGAACCTAAGGATCTCAAAGACACTTTGGAAACTCTACTTCCCTCCTCTAACAGCTCCACAACTGCCCACCCCCACCCAAGAGCTGTGTGAGAGCCTAGAATTACAGGCTCAACTCTTCACTCTACGAGTTTCTTCATTTGGCATGTAGATAATGTTAGGGGTGAGAACAAAAGCTAGGTGAAACTAGCAGGATTTATATGTCAATTATTATTATGCATATCTAGTAGCAGCAAAATCACTAATTGTGTGTGTGTGTGTGTGTACCTGTGTGTGAGCTATATTCTTACTGCTATACCAAATGTGTCTGGTCTCCATATGCATAGGATGCTGAAGTAAACAGCATCATTTTCAGGACATCCGGTAAACTGTTTTGCTAAAGTTAGAATAACAAAGAACAGAGAAAAAGGGCAACATGGTTCTGAAAAGAAGGTTAATTACAATTTTTGAAAATAGTTAAATTCAGATCTACTATCTCTTCAAACAAAAGAAATGTCATCGTTTTCACTTTCTGACTAAATGGAAGAGAGAAGTAATTTCTGTGAAATTAAGTAAATACTATGAAAGTATAATTCTGAAAACAACTACAAAATGCAGGAGATTGTTGCAAACCATTACGGCCATCGTGCAGATTTACTGACAATACCAAAAAAGCAACCGTCAGGTTTGATAGTTTAGTGGACAGAGTGTTCTGAGTCAGTTGACAAAATATGATAACCTAGGAAGGCTTAGACTGAATTATTCAACCCCCACTCCTTTTACTCTCTGTGCTTCAAAGCAGATAAATCCTTTGTTACTATAAAAGTGGCATAGGCTGATAAGAGGAAACATTCTGTGCAAGTTTGTGCTGCGGCTAATTAGAAGAAAATGACATTAGTCAATGTAGAAATGCTCCCAATGATAGAAAAACACACCAAGGCTATTGTGTTACATAGAATTGCAAATAAAGTTGTTAATATACGGAGGACTTTGGTGTATAACATTGTAAAGTGATTTACAACTTTTGGTCCTTAGATTAATGAAACACATGTGAATGTTGTTCAGTTGTGTCTGACTCTCCATGATCCCATTTAGGGTTTTCTTGGCAAAGATACTGAAGTGGTTTACCATTTCCTTCTCCAGCTCATTTTACAAAGGAGGAAACTGAGGTAAACAGTGTTAAGTGACTTTGCTCAGGGTCTCACAGCTACTACTGTCTACTACTGTCTGGCTGAATTTGAATTCACATCTTCCTGGCTCCAGACCTAGTCTTTATCTACAGCACCAGCTAGCTGCCCCAACACAAGTGAGTTCAGTGATATATTGCATTATTATGTAAGAACGAACCAGTTGTGTTCATTGGTAAAGGTACAGTTCAATTTCCAGAGCATTGGATATGGAGCTCAGAGTTTCCCATGATTATAGTAATAGTTTTTTTTTTTTAATCTTACCTGAATCAAATGAGGTCTTAGATACTTTTATGTTTATTTCTTGTTTTTCCATCGTGTCTGACTCTATGTGACTGTATTTTGGTGTTTACCTAGGAAAGATACTAGAGTGGTTTGCCATTTCCTTCTCCAGGTGATTTTACATATGAGGAACAGAGGCAAACAGGGTTGTGACTTACCCAGGGTCACATGGCTAATAAATTTCTGAGGTCATATTTGAATTAAGGTCTTACTGACTTCAGGTCTTACTGACTCTATACACCAGGCTACCTTGCTGCCCTTTGGATTTACTACTTCTTTACAAAATTTCCCCACCATCCTCCCATTCCCATGCTTGGTAGAGGGAATTCAGAATCTCCTCTACAATCTTCACTACACTTCTCCCCAATTGGTGGTGGGCCAATCCCGTAAAGTAGACACCCCAGTACATCCTAAGGAATCTGGGACATTGCCATGTGACTCATAACTGCACTCTTAGGACCTCAGAGCTCTCCCATCCTCCCTGAATATAATGGCATATAACTCCCCAATTAAAGGCGGGGAAAAGGCAGAGATTGCTTTTTTTTCCATTTGTATGACCAATGTTTAGCATAGTGCTTGGCATGTAGTAAGTACTTAAATGAATGCTTTTTATTCACTTAGAATATTAGTAGATTAGTAGATTTGGGAGTTGTTTGTTTCCTTGTTTTCAACTATTAAGGACTATGGAAATGAAACTTGTGTAATGGAAAAAGTAAAAAAATTAAAAAGCATTTACAGTATAAGCATGGGAAATGTGACTAGCTTACAATTGTCATCCCACTTTTATAAAACAATATTCCTTTACCCCCTCCTTTCTCTCATTAAACAAAAAACATGTATTGAAAAGGAAAGGGCTCATGACATTTCTTAGATTTTTGATTGTCTTAGAGACAGAAGACCTAGGAGGCTTATATCTTTCCCTTCCTGCTACTTGTGGGCCTAATGCCTTTCACTTATATTTCAGGCATATGTGCAGCTCTGTTCTTCTATTCATGATACAGTCTCTAATCATCATATGGTCTGGCTAAAGAGAAGGGGCACCCTAGCCTTCTCGCTTCACATCTAGTCTGTCACATAATGGAGCTGTCACTCATGCCAGTGATGGAACATCTGTTCAGAGTCACAACTTCCCTTTTTCTCCTTACTTGAAGGCCCCTTCCTTCTCCTTTTCTTCACTAACTTATCCTGTGGGAAATATTTAGGGATCCATGGCTAATTTCTAAATCAATGGAAACTTGAATTATAATAGTCAGTAAAGTACAGTGGAAAGAGCATGGGACTTGTAGTCAGAAGACTTGGAGTCCAATCCTGGCAAGTCACCTTTCACAGAACTTCTACTGCTTTATTTATAAAATGAGCAGCATGAAATAGAGGATTTTTATAGGTCCCTTTCAATCTTACATCTTTGGTCCTATTAACCCTATAATAATGACTCCATTCTGTCTGACATATTAGGGTCTACAGAATACCTTATTTAGAACAACCATGCACAGGTAGATACTGTAAATATTATTACTTCTTTTTTTCTTCATCTTATTAATAAATTTGTATTTGAACCACCCAATCAATTCAAACAGGATTAAAAATGATTAGGGACACATAAGCAGACATTGATATGTTTTCACTAAAACTGAAAATACACACCCCATATCCATTTTCCTAAAGGGTATGTGATATACTCAAATATTGATGAACTTTTGAGTTTCAATTATTCCTTTTTTTTTCTTCCATTTCCCAGTTTTGCAGAGTATCACACATCCAAGTTCAGTTCACGCTAAGTTTAAGATTTCAAAGTTCAGCTTCTTTTTTAGATGATTGCAAGGATATGAGAAACCAAGAGCTTGGCTTGAGGGCTACCTCCAACTGGAAGCAAATTTTGACACCCCTCTTCCCTTCCCATTATGAGTACCCTTTGCCTGGAAATTACTTTGCATACACATAGGATGCTAAAGTAAACAGCATCATTTTCAGGACATCAGGTTAACTATTTTGCTAAAGTTAGAATAACAAAAAATAGAGAAAGAGTGCAATGTACTTATGAAAAGGTTAATTGCAATTTTTGGAGATAAACTCAGATCTGCTATCCCTTTAAAGAAAAGAAATGTCATTTATCTTCACTTTTTTCACTATTTCTTATTTTGTAGTGTGTGTGTGTATGTCTGTGTGTTACCACTTCCTCCCCAAAAGAGTATAATAAGCTACTTGATGGCAAAAACTGTTTCATTTTTGCCTTTGTGCCTAATACAATACCTACCACCTAGAAGTTGCTTAATACATTCTTGTTGAATGAATAAATGAAATCAACAGGACTAGAACTTTTTAGAATTAGAAAAAATCAGCCCTCCCTTTCCTCGAACAATGTTTATAACTCAAAAGCAGCTAAGGAATGCTAATCATAATTTATCCCCCCCCCCACAAATAAATTTTGGACTAATTCCAATAAAGAAATTTTCAATCCTAAAGGAAAGTTTGAAAGCCTAAAAAAAGAGTGTTTTCATGAGTGTTTCCATATCCTTGAAGATCAGCTCTGTCACTGCTATCTTGTCAGTGCTGTAACCCCTTTGGACCTCTGTTGGGTGAGGTCCAGTGGAGATGACTGATACCTCAAAATAACTGAACAGGAGAAGGTTAAAACAAAAAGGATTTGCTAGACATCATCAATAATTGCAGGCCAAAAACGTATTCCTTAATTCCTTACTTTGGAAAAAAAGTCATCTGAAGCTATTTCCAGTCATCCGGGGTTATCTCCAGTTGTCCTGATGTACACCTGGCCCCGAGACCCAGACGGCTTCAGAAGACAAAGTAAGACTGGCGACTTTGCACCGTCCCCTGCCTCACTTAAATCCAATTCGCTTGCAAGTCATGAATGGCATCACTTTCCTAATGTCATTGTCCTCTACAAGAATGAAGGACAAACAACAACTTTGGAAAACTCTATTGGTGAAATGGAGTTTCTTATTTTATGATATTCACTTTTTATTAAACTTTAAGCCTTGAAATTTAATTGTCAACACTCAAAAAAGAAGGAAACATTAGTCCTGGCTCAGTTTGACATCTGAAAAATAATATGTACCTGTCATGTTTAAGCCAAAAGAAAAATGAAGAAATAGCCTACATCAGACAAACTCATTTTTTTCTCTCTCTAACACCTTTGTTTCTCTTCTCAGTCATTTATAAATTTCCATTTGCAAATTTACTTTTTTTCCTTACATAAAGTATCATGTTCTTTCACTTTTCTTTCATCCACTTTTATAAAAATACAAGCAAGCTAACAAACAAACAAAATCAGTCATTTAGACTGGCTGAATCAATAATTTTCCTGTGACTGCCAACACAAGCAATTCTTGATTTTTTTCAAGTATCTATGGGTGTTATGTTCTAATAAATGGTACATATCTCAAGTTGGGCAGGGCAGAAAAAATCAGAAAAGGGGGGGCACTTAAGTGTATGGCAGATTCCTCTCCAGGGGTAAATTTCAGGGAGTCCATGGACTTGGACAGGGGGAGGAGAGAAATTACATCTTTATTTCAGTATAGTTGGTTTCCTTTGTAATCTTATGTATGCAGTTAAGAATATTCTAAAAAAGAGCTCCATAGATTTTACCAGATTGCAAAAGGGCTCAATGACACATACAAAAAAGTTAAGATTCCATGGCAAAAAAAAAGTCATTGTCAGTAACTACACTTGCAAACAATCTCCTAGACTAACATCTAGAAAGGTGCCTTGTTCATGTTCTTCTAATTGGGGATGTCTTCTCCCCAGTATCCACATTATGCCCATCCTTCAAAGCCTAGCTCAAGATTCAGGTCTTCCTTGAAGTCTTTGTTGATGACTTCAGCCCACTGTAATTTCTTTTCTAAATCCTTTGGCATTTTGGGGGTATCATTAATGAATATCTTTTTATATAATTTCTATTCTGTACTTGTTTGCACCATGCAATTGAAGTCTTTGTTATAAAACTGTAATATGGAGATATTTGTATATACATTGCTGTTTTGTTTACTAATTCTTTTATGTCCTTAATTAGACTGAAAATTCCACTGAGCAAGGGATATGTCTTGTACTTTTATGCTTCACAGCATCTTGGCACATTAGGTAATACTTATCTCAGGATCATGGGTTGAGAACATAAAGGTCATCTTAGAGATCATCTAATCCAACACCTGCAACCCCAGGATGAGGAAACTGAGACCCACATAGTAACTTGTGCAAGATCATACAGGTGATCAGTGTAAAGGCTGGGATTTGAACACTGTTCGTTTGACTTAAAAGCCTGTATGTTCTCTTTTCACTTTATCATGCTGCTTTTCAACTCCTAGATAAGATTGGTACCCAGTTCTATTCAACTCCACTAGGGCTTTATACATTTAGGTTCAATAATATAGTAACTCGAATAAGGGATGAGGAGTTTCATTATTGCAACTCTGATACCAACATCAGATCTATTTCTTTTTACCCATCATTAAGTCAATCAAAAAGATAACTCTTGTCTAAAATAAAAAAGAACCATAATTCCCCTCCTGGGTCCCTTCTCCCCATCACCAATTCATTGTTACTTCACCAATCTATGTTCAAGAGAGACTCCCAAATATCTCAACATCTGCCTCACTTTTCACATCATAAACTCATGCCGTGAATAGAGGCTTCCAACCTCTACTCACACTTACAGGCTAGGTTGGCTCCCTACAGCTCAGCTACTACATCTCCCCTCAGCATTTTAGGGCTGGCCCTGGGGTGTTTGAGGGTGTCGATCCAATACTCTATGTAGCTCATGCACCCTGATTGATTTATTCCCTCCAAGGTTATCAGGTGATATCAATCAGTCAAGCTGAATAAGCTTTTAGAAATGAATATATACCACAGCAGTAGCATATATTGCAAGACATCCCACCAAAAACTGGAACGCACTCTCTTTCCAGTACATGAAAAGTCTAGGGGGAAAGATTAATTCCTTTGGAATATATTAAATTTGAGGAATTGTGAGCATATCTAGATGAATAGAAGTCAGTGGAAATTTAGGAATAGAGCTCATGAGAGAGGTCAGTCCTGGATACAGAACAGGGAAGGGTCTTCTTAGAGGGGATGATTGCAGACATCACAACTGCTCGTTACCCAAAGAGAAAGTGAGAAGATATGAGATACTCTAGGAGAAAACCTTGGGGAACACCCAGACCTAAAATGTAGGAGGGGAATTGAGAAGGATCAGTAAGACAGATAGAAGAACCAAGAAAGAAGACTGTCATGGAAACCCAGGGACCAGAAAGTATCAAGGAGGGTGATGCAATAAACAAAGTCGGATGTTTCAGAGTGGTCAAGGAAGATGAGGACTGACTAATATGGAAATATTTTACATGATTGCACATGTATACCTATATTGGATTGCTTTCTATCTCAAGGAAGGGGGAGGGATAGAATTTGGAATGTAAAACTTAAGAAAAAGTTTAAAAATTGTTTTAACGTGTAATTGGGAAAAAATAAAATATTATAAATGTAAAAAAAAAAGAAGGGTGAAGGGAAGGGAATAAGCATTTATTAAGCGCTTACAATTCTGAGTGCTTTACAAACATTATCTCATTTGATCCTCACAACAACCTTGCTATTATGTATGGGGAAACTTAGCCACTTAGCCGCCTCGGGGTATTGGAGCAGGAGGGATAGGGTCAGTGAAGGAGAGCTTGAAGATGAGAGAGGGAATGATTAATGGAATGAGGCTCCTTCCTGGAAATGGGAACAAATGAGAATGGAGTAGAATATAAGACAGGATGTGAGGTGGCTCAGTAGATGGAGTGCTGAGTCTGAAGTCAGGAAGACTGCTTCTTCCTGAGTGCAAATCTGCCTTCTGATACTTATCAGCTATATGACCCTGGGCAGGTCACAACCCTGTTTGCCTCAATTCCTCATCTGTAAAATAGGTTGGAGAAGGAAATGACAAACCACTCCAGTACCTTTGCCAAGAAAACCCCAAATGGCATCATGAAGAGTTGGACACCACTGAAACAACTGAATGACCAACAAAGATTGTAGACTAGAGCTCAAGTTTTAGGACAGAAGATTTGACTTTTAGATTAGGCAGTTACAAGGTTGGTTGATTTTAGAGAGAGTGGTTTCAGTAGCATGGTGGGGACAGAAATCAGATTATGGAATGTGAATAATGAAAGGAATCCTAGGGTTCCAAAGTCCAGGTTTTATGACCAGTGTAAAATTGAAATCCTGAGGATCAGGAAGTGACCACTGAGAGTGATCTTTAGGACTGTAGGCCAATGGTAGTTTAGACACAGCCTTATCTGGAAATCATACTTCATCTGAACATGAACTTTGTGGGACCAGTACTATGTAAGAAATGAACTAAGCTTTGTGCCAACTCCTCCAGGGACCAAGGTGGTATAGCCGAGGGTATGCCTATGAGGCACAGGAGAGGGAAATATTTGTATGCTTGGTTTGTTTCTGTCTTTGAGGTAAATATGCTTTTGTAAAAGCTAATTGACATTAAGAGGTAAAATGGAACTGGGATGCTACTCACTGGCCCTCTAACACAGCCAGTAAGTGCTTGAACCAGTGGCAATAAATAAAAAAATACCCAAGCCTCTCAGGATCCTCTGGAACTCTGGGGAGAGATATAGTCCACCTGAGCTTTGAGAGCATGAATGCTGCCCACGTTCTCAGGGCAACAGAGATCTCAAGTCCCCTTCTCCTCCAACCCGGGGTAGCTCATCTTGCTCAAACTCCAGCCAGGCAGAACAGGAAAAACCCTTTGGCTGGATCGTGTATGCACAGTTCTGGGTCAGCTGACAATCAAAAGGCTTCTCTTTTTTTTTCTTTTTTGCCTGATAATTAGACTGGAAACTCTGCTTGCATGTGCCCATGTTCCTGTTGGAATCACATCATGCTGGATGTGTTTCTAAAGAGTGGATTCTTGTTGGCCAATCCCTGTCCTGTTCCACCTACCACAGTGCCTTGCTCAGTCATTGAACATTTGTCATTGCTCTAAACATAAGAAAAAGACCATCAAAAAGATTACATTTTAAAATGGAAAAGTAACATTTTGAAGATATAAAAGACTACAATTCAAGTGGACTTAAGTAATTAATTGATTTAAAATAATAACTAGATATAGATTCAATCTTATTTTCTTTTATCACTAATTGTGCATTCTTCAACTTGAGCTGTTTATGGGGTGATCTCTGGAGCAGTGGTTGAGGAAGGCATCTGAACAATCTTACTTTAGCAGTTTCATTATACCAAACACAACAAAAGCAATCCTGAAGTTAGAGAGTACAGCTCTTTCAAATGGGGCTCATCTTGCATATTCAGGAGGTCGGAGGTCTAAATTCCACTGATGTCTTACATTCTAGGCTTGTTGCAGAGGATGGGAAAGTGTGAATGAAAATGGAGTGTTAGATTGGAGCCTTGTATTATTATTTAATGAATTGCCTGGACAGTCAGTATTTCAGATTTGGATGTAGGCTCAAAAACCAGTTCAGAAACTTAAACTATGCGATCATCTCTCCCCAACCCCCTCCCCCCCTTCCTTGCCCCGCCAAGTACTCTTGATCCAAAAAATTCTGGATTGTTGTAATCTGATCTTTTGTTCTGTTATTAACCCATTCATAAACTACATCCCTTGATGTGCAATGTGAAATATAAATTCATGCATTCCTATTTCACAACCTTGTGAAATCTACCTTATGAAATTTGAATTATGAAAACGCTGCATGGGACTGAATTGTCTGTGATTATTCCCAGGAATAGTTTATCTTATCTGAAGGAGTTCAGTTGGGAAATAGGACACATGCCTGAAAGTTAGCCACTCTGTTTTAGAGCACAGGATCAAAGAATTAAGAACTACAAGAAAATTAGAGATTATTTAAATTCAATACCTTAAATTTTACAGATGAAGAAACTGAGGGTCAGAGAGGTGATGATTTGAAACACAACACAAAGAAAGTACATCTGAACTTAATTTCTCTGACTCCAAATTCAAGGTTGCTTGGAGTCTAAGAGGATCCAAGAAGGAAAACTAGCTGGAAGGGACTTCAGAGAACCTCTAGGCCCAGCCTGTTGTTTTATAACTAGGGATGAACAAATCATTACAACTTTCCAAGAAAAGACCATAGGCTCTCCTTGACTCCTGCTCCGTATATAGAGGGTATGGGAAGATTCATGATGGACCTCTAAAAGACTGTATCTCCAGTCTTTCCCTGTGGCTCTGAAACACATTTCTGAAGCTGACATACTCTTCTGGAAAGAGTGTTTAGCCTTTATCCAATTCTAAACCCAGCTAATAATGTTTTTCAGTCTTGATTGAGAAAGGCTTCTTAATTTTTTCCTACCAGCTTCCTATCAGGTATGGATCCTGGCAATGATTGAGATGAAAATTTGATGTGTTTTACTAGTTCTCTAAATTAAAAAAAAATATTAATTAATTTTTAGTTTTCAACATTCATTTCTACAAGATTTGTAGTTCCAAATTTTCTCCCCATCTCTCCCTTCCCCCACCCCAAGATGGCATGCATTATGATTACCCTTTCCCTCAGTCTGCCTTCCCTCTTATTACACAGCCCCCTCTTATCCCCTTCTCCCTTACTTTCTTGTAGGGCAAGATAGATTTTTATACCCCATTGTTTGTATATCTTATTTCCCAATTGTATGTTAAAACAATTTTTTTACATTTGTTTTTAAAACTTTGAGTTCCAAGTTCTCTTGCTTCCTCCCTCCCCAGTCCCTCTCATTGAGAAGGCAAGCAATTCAATATAGATTATACATGTGAAGTTATTCAAAACTCTTCCATAATAGTCATGGTGTAAAAGACTAACTATATTTCTCTCCATTCTATCCCACACCCCACTTATTTTATTTTCTCCTTTAATCTTGTCCTTTTCAAAAGTGTTTGCTTCTAACTACCCCTCCTAAAATCTGCCCTCCCTTCTATCATCCCTTCCTCCCCCACCTTATCCCCTTCTCCCTTACTTTCCTATACAATAAGATACCCAATTGAGTATGTATATTATTCCCTCCTTAAGCCAAATTCGAAGAGAGTAAGATTTACTCATTCCTTCTCACCTCCCCCTTCTTCTCCTCCATTGTGAAACCTTTTTCTTGCCTCTTTTATGTGAGATAATTTACACCATTCTATTTCTCCCTTTCTCCTTCTCCCAGTATATTCCTCTCACTTTTTAATTTTATTTTTTAGATATCATCCCTTCATATTCAAGTCACCCTGTGCTCTCTATCTACCTACTAACCTACGTATCTATCTGTCTGTCTGTCTATCTATCTATCTATCTATCTATCTATCTATCATCTATCTATCTCTTCCAACTACCCTAATACCAAGGAAAGTCTCATGAGTTATAAATACAATTTTTCCATGTAGGAATGTAAACAGTTTAACTTTAATAAGTCTCTTATGACTTATCTTTCCTGTTTACCTTTTCATGCTTCTCTTGATTCTTGTATTTGAAATTGATCTTTTCATCAAGAATGATTAAAAGTCCTTTATTTCATTGAATATCCATTTTTTCCTCTGAAGGATTATACTCAGTTTTGCTGGGTAGGTGATTCTTGGTTTTAATGCTAACTCCTCTGACCTCCAGAATATAATAATCCAAACCCATCAATCCCTTAATGTAGAAACTGGTAGATTTTGTGTTATCCTGATTGTGTTTCCACATTACTCTAATTTTTTTCTGGCTACTTGTAATATTTTCTTCTTGACCTGGGAACTCTGGAATTTGAGTACAATATTCCTAGGAGTTTGGGATTTCTTTCAAGAAGCGATTGGTACATTCTTTCAATTTCTATTTTACCCTCTGGTTCTAGGAGATCAGGGCAGTTTTCCTTGATAATTTCATGAAAGATAATGTGCAGGCTCTTTTTTTGATCATGGCTTTCAGGTAGTCCAATAATTTTTACATTACTTATATTTTATATTATTTATATTATCTCTCCTGGATCTATTTTTCAAGTCAGTGGTTTTTCCAATGAGATATTTCACATTGTCTTCTATTTTTCCATTCTTTTGGTTCTGGTTCATAATTTCTTGATTTCTCATAAAATCATTAGCTTCCATTTCCACCATTCTAATTTATATGAAATTATTTTCTTCAGTGAGCTTTTGAAGCACCTTTTCCATTTGGCCAATTCTGCTTTTTAAGGCATTCCTCTCCTTGTTGGCTTTTTGGATCTCTTTTGCCATTTGGGTTAGTTTATTTTTTAAGGTGTTATTTTCTTCAGTATTTTTTTTTCATGATTTTCTTTCATCACTCTCATTTCTCTTCCCAATTTTTCCTCTACTACTCTTATTTGATTTTCAAAATGCTTTTTGAGCTCTTCCATGACCTGAGACCAATTCATATTTTTCTTACAGGCTTTTGATGTAGGAGCTTTGACTTTGTTGTTCTCTTCTGGTTTTATGTTGTGAAATTCTTTGTCATCAGAGTAAGATTCTATAGTCTGAATTTTTTAGGCTGTTTGTTCATCTTCCCAGCCAAACGCTTGACATTTTAACTCTTTGTCAAGGTAGGACCTGTGGGGGTAGGCATACTGTCTCAGGCTTTAGGGATTTTGTATCAGCTACTTAATCCCCTGAGAAGTCTAGAAACTGCCTCAGCTGCCAGTGATTCAGTCCCCTGAGGCCTGCTCTGACTCTGTCTGTGCTGACACAGCAGATGGACTGTGCACCCAGCCCTGAACGCAATATACCCCTCCTGTCGACCTTCCAGGTTGTTTTGGCCTAGAGGTTTGTTTCGCTCTGACATTTTGTGGGTTCTGTAACTCTAGAATTTGTTTGGAGTCTTTTTTTACAGGTATTTGGGGGAGAGTTCAAGCAAGTCCCTGCTTTTACTCTGCCATCTTGGTTCCACCCCTATTTTTCTAAATTAAAAAGTTTTTTGTACATACATTCAGATATATGTATGAATGAACATATATGCACACTGGTAGATATGTGTATATGTATACACACAATACATGCATGTGCATGTATGTGTGCATATATGTATATATACACACATAGATGCAAATGTGTGTATGAAAGCTCTTTATTTTGTATGGTGTTCTTCATATATGGGGATTCAGTTTTTAAAATTGTATTTTTTGCCTCAGTCCCGTGAGGAGAGTTGAAGAAACTATTGTAGAAAGAATTAGCTTAGATAATTTGCCCCAAGAACCAACTAGAAGGAAGTTATCTCAGTGAGTTCGGCTGAGTGCATCATTTGAATAAGAATATATTTGTTTTTACAAAATCTTACCTAATTTGCCATTTTTCCTGTTACTTGAAAAAACATCAATCTCTAATATTTCCCTCTGTCTCTGTCTTTCTTTCTGTAGGTCTCTCTTCTCCCCCCTTTCTTCCCCTCATACTGTTGAAAATGAAAGCAGGCTATTGCCAATAATAGTAGTAATATTTTGTATTAAATGCCTTTCATCTGAGGCTCAAACCATGAACAACATCCTCAGTGTAGAGAGAGGAAAGTCCCAATATAGGCAAGGATGTACTGATAAATGTTTTAATAATTGTCTCTCTGGGGAAAAAAGTATACAAGACACCGTTTTAGATCTAATCCACATAATTAGCATTTTCCCTGCCTCATTTTCTTAAGTCTAGCAAATCAACCAAACAATAAATGAAACTTTTGTTCATAGCATTTGCTGATTTCTGAGGTGTAAATGCTCACGCTGAAAATTTAACAAACTGGCTCCAACACATCCCCAATCCAAGGACATTTATAATTTTCTTGGAGTCTGGAGACTGTAGAAAGCTGCTCTCAATACGAGCAATGATATGAGAAGACTTGCTTAGGGTAATACAGCTACTATGAGACAGATGAGACTTAAGCAGGTCTTCACGGCTGTGAGGCAAGCTGCCTCTCCACTGCACCAAACTTTCTCTTATCCCTTCTAACATAGAAGAAAAGCAAGGCAGAGGAAATCCCTACCAGGGTAGGAAACCTGCAGCCTCAAGGCCACATGTGGTCCTCTAGGTCCTCAAGTGTAGCCCTGTGAGTCCAAGTTTTATCGAACAAATTCTTTTGTTAAGGGGATTTGTTCTTCGATGTTTGGAGGCCACAGGTTCCCCACCACTGCTGGCCTAACCTAACCAAATTTATGTAGGCATTCTAGATTGCCTCTTACAGAACACGTGTCAATAAAAGGCTATTTGTTATTAACTCAACTGTGCTTATCAACTCATGATGTTTTAGCTAAAAGGAATCCAGTTAGTTGGGACTTTGATGGGCAGAGGGTTGATGTAGTTAGGGAGATATATTTTGAGCTCTAATGAAAGGCAAGTCAAGAAGCATTATGGGCTTCCCTTCTCTGTCTATTGACTGGGGCATTTTTCTCACCTGCAACTGCTCTGTAGTTCCTACAATGAAGAGTACTTTCTGGGGACCATATTTTAGCTAGTTAGTTTTGTAGTGATGTAATAGCAATTTTAGTATGCAGAGTAGATCACAGCAGTTACCCAGCCTAGCTGGCTATTGGTCAGCATGGAGTCAAAAGAAACCCCCCATTACCTGCAGCTCTGTAGCTAAAAAAAATGGCAGAAGGGGCATTGGAAACTGGGTGTTTGTCCTCTAAGTCTACAAAAATTCTCTTTCCATTAAAAGTAACCCAAGGTAATGACCAATTGACAAGTGACATAATTTATCTTTTATCAAAGCAAAATCATCATGAAGAAGCTGATGATTAAATCAGCCTTTATGACATTGGGATCCATTTATATAGATAATAGACTTATTATATATATGCATGAGTGTTTGTCCATGTTGCTATGTATAATACATTAGCTTTCAAAACGCATTACAACTAGGTCCTAATTAGTGTGAGTAATGAATCCCTTGAAGTGATGAAATGATTTGAGTTTACATTGCATATTTCCATTGGGTTGAAATCAATGGATACATCTTACACAATTATAACTTTGAATAGTTCAAATTCAAGTACCTGTGAACACTTCACACTAATGAGAACTAAACTCGTAAAATGGAAAATGATCGTGTAAGCATAAAAAAATGAAGGAAACATAGTTAATTTTTAAGTGCATTTTTCTTACTTGACCTGAGTTTCAATTTCTTTCCTCATCTGTATATTGTAGGACTGGATCAGAGATGATCCCTAACAGTCTTTAGTGGAAGTGTTCAACATCAGATTCAATTCAGTAAGCATCTACTATGTTCAAGGTGATGGGGATCATAGACTTTTGAGTTGGAAGAGATCTTAAAATCCATCTAGCCCAGTCCCTACATTTTGTAGAAGAGGAGACCAAAGCCCAGGAAAATGAAGTAACTTTCCCAAGGTCATAGAGGCAACAAATAGCTGAGTCAAAATTTGAACTTGGGTCCCACGACCCCAGTTCATTTTTCCACTGCACCTTGCTTCCTCCAATGTGAGTGAAAGACAGCCTTTCCCTTGAAGTAATTTACATTTCACTAGAGGAATATGACATTTAAACAGAAATGTAATTACAAAATAATTTGAGGGGAAATGAGGATGAGGGATTTGTATTTTATCTTAGAAGCAATAGGAAGCAGTTGAAGATTCTTGAGCAGGGAAATGATATGGTTAGATCTGTGCTTTGGGAAAATTATTTTGAAAGCTATCTGGAGTTTGGATCAGAATTGGATTGGAAAATCAGATAGAATGCTTTTGCAAAAGTAGAGTACTTAGCATAGTGCCTGGCACATAGTAGGTGCTTCATAAATGTTTATTGATTGAGTATGGGTGAAAGGTGATAAGGGATTGAGTCACCTTGGACACAGATGCCAGAGATATGGGGGTTGAATGAGGAAACAAAGCTTTACAATTTACTGACTATGGGGAGAGAGAAAGAGTGACTAGATTAAGATTGCTGAAGTTGTGAACTTGGATGACTAAAAGGATAATGGAATCCTCAATAGAAGTAGGGAGGTTTCTTTTTTTCCCATTAAGAATGGTCTTAATATTATTGAATAAAAGGCAAAAACCCCTCTCCCTTTTCCCCTTTGAAGGGTAGTGGAAATACTGCATGGGATAGGAGAGAGAAGATTGGGAGTCAAGAGACTCCCATTAAGCAAATAGCATCCCTTCTCAGGCCCTTCTATAAAGTCCTCCTTCCTAGGAGATCAGACTATAGAGCTTCTATGAAAGCACATTGTAAACTATAAAGCACTTTACATGCACTGGGTTCTGAATATTTTAGGTACAACAAGAAGGTGGATGCTCAAGGACCAGGCAAAGGGACCCTGAGCTTGGAGGAATTCATGCTCTTTAGATCTTTCTTCTCCAAAAACAAGTTCTGAACTGATACAGGTATGTCTAGAATCTTCAGCTCTGACATGGAGCTGAGTATTTTCTTCACAAAGTAGTCCTGGATACGGAACTGGTTGACTGTGGTGCCCTATACACAGCTTTAAGGCAGTTAAGTATCAAAGTGGATAAAGCGCCAGCTCTGGAGTCAGGAAGATGAGTTCAAATCTGACCTCAGACATTTACAAGCTGTGTAACCCTGGGCAAGTTGCTTAACCCTGTTTGCCTCAGTTTCCTCATCTGTCCAAAGAGCTGGAGAAGGAAATGGGAAACACTCCATGTCTTTGCCAAGAAAAGCCCAAATGGAATCACAAAAATCACTGAACAGTTACAAAAGTACACAGCCTTGGGACTTTTACTGGATATTTCATTGGTCAAAGGAGAGGCTGCAGCCAGGAGGGCTGTAACACTCTGCTGACCAGGACATACAGCTCAGGGCCTTGACTGCCACCATCTTTCAGGCAGTAAAAGCTTTCTTATTCAGCAGGCTTTGGTTCCTGATACTGTGGGGCAGATACGGTTAGTATTTCTATGTCCACAATCAGGCCAGTGTTCACCTTTTTCACCTGCAATCACTGACTGATCTCATAGGTTGAGATGAGGTCTACTACTTCTCCTGCAGTGCAGCTCTCACAAACAGCAACAATCTTGAGGCACTTCCCCGGGACTCTGACTCTTGTAGTCAATTTATATAAATTTCAACTAATCTGGGATGAGTTCTCCCACTGTGGCTGGAATGGTCTCCAGCTCTACCCATAAGGTCAGTATCAGAAGTGAACATCTTTCTAGCCCATGAGGGCAACATTACCCTGCAGTGGGTGTCCCAAAAGATCTTGTTGAAACTCCATAACATCTCTCCAGAAAGTCTTTTTTAAAAATTTGGTTACTTCCGCTGCACATGGAGGACATGAACTTCACCTTTTGTAGCCTTGAGGGACTCGTAGCCATGTTTCCTGGCCTGGAATTTTGCCAACTCCTTTGAGGAACTCTTGGAGTGAAAGCTGGAGTCAAATAAAACCTTTCAGCAATTTTGCTTTGAATAAACCTCCTAAATAACCCTGCAAATGCGCTCACTCTGCTAGTTTATAACTACACAATTAAGGTAGTGTCTTCAGCTTATTATATTTACATTTGGTAGGGATGGTGGGCAGGTGATCAATCTGTGTAGTGGGAGGATCTAGAGCCCCCCAGGAAGCTGTGTCCTGGACACTATGAAGAGAAAAAAGGAAAAGTTGGAGGAGGGGAAAGTCAAGGGGAAAGGACTTTTGGATCTCTCTCTCTCTGTCTCTCTCTGTCTCTTTCCTTCTCTCGTTATCACCCTTTACTAGCCACTTTCTCCTCTTTTCTCCATTTTGACCCTTTGGTGAACCAATTCAACTCTACATTCTCCTCTTCTCTTGAGTACCCTTATCATATCACCGATTGCACCCTACCATGCCTCAATCTTGGATCACTCCTACAATCCATCACATTTATCATTGCACTAACCCTTATACTACCACCTAGGATGTAGGAAAAGCTTAAAAATGTTTGATGAATAAATAAATGACTATAAAGAAATGATATAAATGAAATAAAATGAAATAACAGTTTATAAGTATTTGTAAAATCTAAAGCACAAATGCAAAGTATTATAATGTATTGACTACCCATGTTTCTGAGAGTCCTAAATTCTGTTGGAGGGAAGGTAGATTTGGGTGAAATAGTTAAATAGCTCCTTAGCCTGTTACTTCTCTTTCCAAAGTGCCAACATGCCACTTGAAAAAAATGAACAACACTTTCCATAATTACTTGAAAAGGAACCATCTCTTCAATCTTTCTCTTCTACTTACAGTAGATTGCAGAATGTACAGGCAACATTTGGTACCTAAAAATAAAAACCATTACTTCATTCTTTATATAAGGTACAGCGAAAGGTATGTCCTTTTGAGAAAGTCTTCTGAAGTAGCTTGTACCGTCTATATCATGAATAAAGGCAGTGCCAAACTTTGCAAGGTCTTAGGGGATTTTGTGGCACATTTTTGCCAAATTTCTTGTAAACTGCACAAAATGTTGCAGATGCTTCAACAGAAGGTACTGTAGTGGCAATGTATAAAGCCATAAGCCTTTGCAAAGTAAATCAGTGATCATTTTGCTCAGCCTTATGTGACAGAGCAGTTGTTAATGCATAATCTTTTTTTTTGGCACTTTATTGAAATTTTGTAAGTCGTGTGAATCATACAAAAAATATTTACTATAGGAAGCAGTCCCTAACTGGCCTTGCTAGTTTGCATGATTCATTTTTAGATAGTTTTGTAAAATGTAAATGTGAAAAGCTGAAGACACCACCATAACAGCAACTGCTAAGTTGTAAGTTGGAAAGGCAAACTTCTTTTGTGATATTATCTAAGGGGCCTTATTCAGAGCAATATTGCAGAAAGGTCTCATTTCCCATGTGCACATTGCAAAGCTGGCTCCTGAGTCATGGGACCTTGGTTCAAATGTCACCTCTGATACTTACCACTTGTGAGACTTTGGGGAAATCACTTAACCTCCTTAGGCTTGGTTTACTTATCTGTAAAAATGAAGGGGTTGGGTTACATGATCTCTGAGATATCTTCCATCTCTACATTTTGATCTAATTCCGGACTTGGGATCAGGACATCTAAGCTGTATTCCCACTTCTGGTTCTTCCTAGAGCTATGACTGTGAACAGACCCTTGGCTTTTCCAAACATCAGTTTTGTCATCTTTAGACTTTACAGCTATGACCTTCACTCCTAATATGCTGTTGAGTAGGTCCCCAGAGCAAGGCTATGCCATCCTCTGAGGGCTCTAGGGTTAGCCTTGAGGGGTTGGGGAGTTGTTTTTCTAATTCAATAGCTTCCATACTTCAACCAGTTTGCTTTGCCCCGTGATTATCTGTTAGTATTAATTAGCAGTCAGACTTAGTATTTAGAAAAGGATTTTTATTAAGGTAGCATAGTCAAAACAACTAGTACAAACTCTACTCCCTGTGTCAAATCGGTGACATACTCTTCCATTTGTACATACAGAATCTAGGGGAAAGTGGGCTCAAGCTTAGTGAGAACATGTGGCAAAGTGATAACTCAATGTCTCTGGTTGCCAGAAGTCCTTGTTTATCTCTCTGTGGGAAAAATAGACCTGGAATAGCTTTTCTGCTGGGCTCTTTGGAGATTCATCAAGCTGCCTTCCCTCATCTCATCCAATCTCTCCTTGGCTTCTTATGAAGATACAGTGGCCAGTTGCTGATGCCTCAGGGATGCTTCCAGGAAATCCAAGTCCTCCAACCAAAGCAGTGTGGGGATGAGAAGGCTGAGGCTCAGTTTTCTCTCCTCCCTTCCCCTCTACCCCCAAATGATTCCTTCTCAGGAGTTTGGCAGGAATACAGGAACACTCTGACTCTGATTCTGACTCAGCATTTGCTCCAAAACTACTGTGTGCTGGCAGAAGCTTGAATCTCAGGTTCCAGATAGTTCATATAGGCCCCAGAGGGCATGACCAAATCCCTCAGCCAATCTGAACTGACTTCCTAGGGAGGTGTCTAGACCTTGCTGTCACCTACCTAGTGAACAGTTGAGATATATTCTCACCTGATAAATACATTAGGGCTAAATGGGTTCTCTTGATTTGGACTGCATGTATAAAATGAGAGAAATAATATTTTAAACTTCATTCTCATGCGACTGTTGCAAAGAAAGCCTGTTGTGAACTTTTAGGCCCTACAGAAATGTCATCATTGCTAGTACTGTTGCTGAAATCCTTTTGATGAGGAATTGGAGGGAGATTCCAGACATTAAACCACTTTGCATTCATTATCCTCTACCCCCACTCCTGCCTCCCCACAGCCTCTCACCTGACTGAGAGTGCTGAAATAAACTATGGCAAGTAAAAAGGAAAGCCCTGTTTTAAAAATTGTCATGTTTTCTATACTATAGTAGTATTCTATCACAATCATATACCACAACTTGTTCAGCCATTCTCCAATTAATGGCCATTCCTGAAATTTCCAGTTCTTTGCCACCACAAAGAAAGCTGCTATAAACGTTTTAGAACATAGAAGCTCCTTTTCTTTTTCCCTGATCATTTTTGGAAATAGGCCAATAGATCAAGTAGTGGTAGCCATCTCTAGGGTGCAGGAGGGGAGAGGGAAGAAATAAAGGAAGAAAGAAATTTATACCACAACTTTATTATATTTTTTAAAAGGAATAGCAAATTGTACATAATAGATTTGTAGTTTCATGTGCAATCATCTTTTTTATTATACTATGTTATGGACATGTTTGTTTTATTCCACAAATTAAAAAAAAAAGCAAGTTCTCTCATATTCCCTCCCCAAGTTTGGTTGAGCTCCCACAAGCTCACAGAAAAACAAAAAAAATAAAAGATTCCAGAGGGTTATGATCCACTCCCATTGACTAGAAACACTCTCATGTTCTGGAGGGGAGGAGACAGCCATTTGTGGGAGCCTTGGGAGACCAGGTGAAAAAAAGACCCAGCCTCAGCACAAAGAAATCCTAAACTCTACTGGAAATGAGAATTTTTTTTCTAGTTAAAGCAGATGGATTTGCTTTTGTTTTTGAAGTCACCTTAGGCCTTTTTCTCTTCCTGTTTAGCTTTAGAATTCATGATTTATGAGAAATTTAAACTACAAGCAATTGCCTTGACATGCAAATGTGGTCTAATCAAAGTACAGGAAGGCATTTGAGGCTGGGAGAACTGACTTCTAATCTGAGGTCTGAGCTGGCTCATTCCCATACTCCAACAAGTCACTACACCTCTCTACCTCAGTTTCTCCATCTATTCAATTAGGACAATGATTGGGACCAAAATTGAAATTTCACAGGTATCCAAAACTATATAGTAAGGAAATTCTATTAACCAACGTAAGGGGGTATCTCCTCCAATGTAAGGCAGCTCAGAGTCTGGGGAATTGCCTCTCAGAAGGCTGAAGGTTGAGTGACTTGCTCAGGGTGACAGAGCCAGTATGTGATAGAGACTGTATCTGATGCTAGGTCGCCTTGCCTTAGTGTTTAGCTCTCTATCACTACAACAAGCAGCCTCTTACGAGGTAAATAAAACCTCAAAAAGTTGCCACGTTCATTTATGCCTAGAAAGCATTTCTAATGACAGAATGTGCTGCTTATTATTTTTGAAGTATTTATTTGCTTAGTTTTTTGACATGTTCCTGTATTGTTTTTAATGGGAAGAAATAAGCCTCATTCTATGCCTACCATAAATGTGTTATTAATTCATCTTTTAGGAAAAAAAGTAATTGTTAGGATAGATTCATTTGCAAATGAAGCATTCCTTATATTATATCTTACTGGTTAGATATCCTTACATATATAATGTGCTTATAATAGTTTCCTATCTAGTGGTAACGTGAAAAGAACAATGTTGGTTTCTCTTGTGTTTCTTTGTTCTTTACTTTTGATGACCTAAAATGTTTCTCTCCCTCAGACAAAACATAAGAATGTTGAAAGCATGAACCCTAAGCTCTGGTAACTTTCCTTATATGGATATTCCCTCTGGTAACTTCCTGACTCAGGAAGTTTCCTGGACTGAACTTTACTCTTTTATCGTGTAATTTTTTTTCAAGAATTCTGCAGATAGGCTGCGTTTCAAGAATGTATAGTTCTGAAGCACTTAAAATCAATCAATTACTCAACAAGTACTTAATGAATTTAATTCCAGCAACTGGAGGGAACAAAAAGGAATGAGACAGAGCCTGTGTTAGTTTCCCTCCTCATACCCTTCCTTCCCTCCACTCTCCCAAGTTGGATCTGACATATTCTCTCCATAAGCACTTTTCAAGTGAATGCATTTGCATTCCATTGTATAGTTTCCATGTATAGTGTAGATCAGTTAATTATTTATATATTTGAGATTTAACATTAAATAGTTTTTCAGATTTCATTGAGAAAGTCTTTTTTTGAAGACTAAATAAAAAAAATTTCCTTACCATTCTGGATTTTTTATTATTCTTTTTCATTTTTAGTTTTCAACATTCACTTCCATAAGTTTTAAATTTTCTCACCTTCTCTCCCCCCTCCCTCTTCAAGACAACTTTCAATCTGATATAGGTTCTACATGTACATTCCTATTAAATATATGTTCACATTAGTCATGTTGTATAGAAAAATTATGACTAATGGGAGAAACCATGAGAAACAAAAGCCAAACAACACAACAACAAAAAGAAAAGAGTCTGCTTCATTCTCCATTTAGACTCCATGGTTCTTTCCCTGGTTGTGGGTGGCTTTTTCCAACATGAATCTTTTGGAGTTGTTTTAGGTCCCTGCATTACCGAGAAGGGCTCTTATTCAAAGTCAGTCCTTGCACACTGTGGTTGTTACTGTGTACAGCATTCTCTTGGGTCTGCTCACTTCACTCAGCATCAGTTCACATAAATCTTTCCAGGTTTTTCTAAAGTCCGACTGTCCACCATTTCTTATAGTGGGGCATCTAGGTGGTGCAGTGGATAGAGCACCACTGCAGGAGTCAGGCAACCTGAGTTCAAATCTCACCTCAGACACTTGACACTCACCAGCTGTGTGACTTGGCAAGTCACTTAACCCCAGTTGCTTCATCCTGGGTCATATCCAATCATCCTGATGAATATCTGGTCACTGGACTCAGGTAGCTCTGGAGGAGAAGTGAGGCTGGTGACCTGCACAGCCCTTCCTCCTTTAAAAAATCAAAGTCAAGAACAAAGTCATTTGTCATTTCTCTGATGGCATGGTCTTCTTTGGCAACAAAGGATGAACACATTTCTTACAGAAAATAATATTCTACTACATTTATATACCACAACTTGTTCAGCCATTCCTCAGTTGATGGGCATGCTCTTGATTTCCAGTTCTTGGCCACCACAAAAAGAGCTGCTATGAATGTTTTTGTACGTGTGACTTCTTTTCCCATTTTTATGATCTCTTTGGGATACAATAGTAGAAGTAATATTGCTGGATCAAAGCGTATGCACATTTTTATAGCCCTTTGGGCGTAGTTCCAAATTGCTCTGCAGAACAGTTAGATCATCTCACACCTCCACCAACAATGAATTAGTGTTTCAACTTTCCCACATCTTTGCCAATATTTATCATTTTTCTATTTTGTCATGTTAGCCAATCTGATAGGTGTGATGTGATACCACAGAGGTGTTTTGGTTTGTATCTCTCTAATCAATAGTGATGCAGAGCATTTTTCAATATGACTATAGATAGCTTTAATTTCTTTCTCTGAAAACTGCCTGTTCATATACTTTGACCATTTATCAACTGGGGAATGACTTGAATTCTTGTAAAGTTACCATTCTGGATTATTAATCAGGTTTACACCTCTGATTCTAAAAGTCTCAGAAAGTCATAGTTCTTAAATATTTTGATTTCAGGTAACTTTTATACTCTTAAAAATTGAAGATTCTGCCCCCCAAAATTTTTGTTTATTGGGTTAAAACTATTGATATTTACTGTATTAGAAATGAAGACATCTTGATATTTTTATGGAAATAGCTTTGATCTTGAAGACCTCATGTAAGGATCTTGGGAACATTCAGGGGTCTCCAGAGAGAATTAGAAGAATGTCAGATATTGTTTTTGGGTTTCAGTTATATAGAAAACTAAAATGTTCATAGGATCTGAAAGGGAACTCAGAGATCATTTAATTCAACCCTTTAACTTTTAAAATGATTCAGCAGAGTACCAGTGAGCTTAAATGACCTATCCAGGGTTACACAGCTAGTATAGACAGAACTGAGATTTAAATTCAGGACTAAGATATAAAACTCAGGCCCTGTTATGGAGCAATGGTCCCCAGTTTGGAGAACTTAAGGAACTGTGAAAATAGAAAGTCAGGGAGGAAGGGGAAAGAATTCCTGCAAGGGGACAGGGAATTAATATGTGTACCAAGCATTTTTATGGGTTTTTTTTTTGCCTGCTACAAAGTATATAGTCTGATTTAGCATGACAAATACTTAATCATACATTTTCTGGACTGCATGAATAATATGAATCACACACATGTATTATTGATTTTTCATATATATAGAGGTTGATTAATAAAATATTAATTCATTTAAAAGCATTACAGAATTCTTGTTATTTTTTTGTCACTGTTTTTTTTTCTCAATTAGCACATACTGAAAATGCAACTATTATGTGAGGTACTAATGTTTTTTAGTGTTAAAAAGGAGAATTCATCCTCAAAAAAAGGGTGGAACCCATTGCTCTAGACACTAATTCTGATTTTCTTTATTCCACATGGTATATACTTTTGCTTAACCAAGCAAGTCTCTTGGAATGGGTAAAGTAGTTTGATGGTCTTTTTTTTAAATATGCAAAGTGATCCTTGGGAGTGGGGGTGATGGAAGGAGGTGAAAGGTAAGGAGAAGAGAGAAAATATAAGCATCATTTATCACTTTGCCAATCTCTAGAAATAAACAAATAAGTATTTATTAAGCCACTGCTAGGTGCCAGGAATAGTGCAAAGTGCTGATGGGTTGACAGCCCGTAATAGGGAAAGAGGTTATATAAACCATTAGGTTAAAAACAAAAAAAAAAATGTGAAAGTCAGTTCAATCTACTGATTTGTTACATCACTGAGGGGTGAAGGAAGGTGTGACTGAAAAAGGCAAAAGGAGGTCCTAGAGTAATAAAATCTGGTAGCCAGGATTTAGTAGCAAGGGGCTGCAACCTGGGATCAATTACTTCTTCCACCTTTCCCTAACCCCCAATCCTCAGAATGCAGAGAGGGGCTGGAAGCAGTGAAGAAATTCATTTGAATCCCATAAGAATTATAAGCATTCTCAATATGCAGGTGTCAAATGAAGAGGAGAATCGGCTAATTGGATGTATTCAAACATCAATAGATGGGGGGAGATTTTCACTTGAGGGAGAATCATGGGGAAGTGGGGGAAGAGCAGTTTTTGTCCCGTGACTGAACTCTTGGCTCTAGGATTCTGGTATATGCTGTTGAGTTTGACAGATGCCTCTGACTTTGGACAGCCCCCTAGTCCAACCTTACCTCTCCCTAGTGCTGCTTTTCTGACCGACGGCAGCCAGGATTTTCCTATGACAGTGAAGACAAGTGACAAAAGGGGAGGGGGAGAGGTGAGAAGCTGTTTATACATTTTTGACTTAGGAGAGGTGCAAAGGGTGGTTCAGAAATGGGCATATGTGACCAGGAGTACTAATTTGTTTCTTTCAGTTAGTGTAAAGATTCAGGGGAAGGAGAAAATCACTAAGATACAGTGGGAGGACCTGCTGCCTCTTTTTCTCAAATATGCTGTGTCAACAGTTACCCAAGCATTTATTTCAAGAAATTAATTCAAGAAGTTCAAGTGACTGCTTTGTACTGGTGCTCAGCTGGGGTAATGAATACACAAAAACTCAACAGTCCCTGCCCTCCAGAAGCCTGTATTCCTGTGGGAACTGATGAAAGCTTCAGAGAATGACTGAGGACACAGGAGGGCAGGGGCAATGACTTATTTAACCCTCTATATTTCTCTTTCCCCTCTCTCTCTCGATTCTAGTTCATCATGTGTACTTGAACTAACTGTTCATTTCTTTTTTCAGACACTTATTAAGCATTTACTATGTAATGTACTCAGTATAAGAATCTGTAAGCAATGAATTGATATGTGCTGGGAGGTGAGCTTCTAAAGCTTTGATGTTTTTCAGTGGTATCTGACTCTTTGTGACCCCATTTGGAGTTTTCTTGGCAAAGATACTGAAGTGGTTTGCTGTTTCCTTTTCCAGCTTTTTTACAGATGGAAACCGAGGCAACCAGGGTTCAGTGACTTGCCCAGGGTCACACAGCTGGTAAATGTCTGAGAGACCAGATTTGAGCTCAAGAAGAGGAGTTTTCCTGACTCTAGGCTGGGCACTCTATCCCCTGTGCCACCTAGCTGCTAGAGAGGATTAGGCTGCTAACTAATACTCACTTTACTATGGAGTTTAAGAACCCCTGAAGGCATAAAGAATTATTCCCCTTGGTCCTTTCCATGCCTTCCTTTCTTCTGGAATCATGATCTCTGAGGTGGTATTAGACATCACCTGTGCCCTGTATTATTGGATGCAGCTAGTGCCCAAACTTCTGGAGGAGTCGGAGTCCTGGGGGAGAGGTAGCTACCATCAACTAAAGTTATTGATAGCAGTTTCATAGGTTATTGATCCACCTGAGGCCAAGGAGAAATAGTACTAATAGTCACAACTTTGCCCCCATGCAACCTTCTATATCCACTTGGCTCAAGAAGAAAGTTCTCCTCTTGCAAAGGAAAAGCAAGTGAAGAAGTCTGCCCAGCCATTGGCCCATGTACTAGCACATGCTAGTCTAGAAGAAACCTTGTGAACAGGTGGAGCCAATGGTGAACCAGACCTTCTGGGACAAGTTTTTATGTATTACATATGTATTTTATGTATTACATATAATTATTATTTGTAATACCCCAAACTTTTAATATCTTCCAGGGCCAAGAAACATGCCTAAACTTAGCCAGTGACAACAGTTGTATTCAACAACAAATGAATAAGGGTAAAGGCTATGTAGGGCTATAGCCCTAGGCCTCCTGGCATTGAGTAAGGGATCAAAGTATCCCTGGTAAAAATAACAGGTAGGGGAGAAAATGTCCTCTCCTTCTAGGGAAATCCGGCCTTCGACTAAGCCTTCTTTGAGGTTACTCTATGTAGAACCCCTTAGGCAGAAGGCCAAATGAAAGAGAATAGTATGATGGTGTAGATTTATGGACCAGGAATCTTCATACCAGCTCAGTTACCCACGAACTTTGAGCCTGAGGAGATATCTTCTCTGAGACTCAGTTGCTCTACCTGTAGATGTTCAAGGACATGGAATTTTAGTTAAATACCACTGATTCCCAATCTCGATTAAACTCCATGTCATATACATAATAAGTGTTGTGGAGGAGTAGATAGAGCCTTCCAAGGTGGGAAGATTTGGGTTCAGATTCTGGCTCTGACGAAGATTGTCCATGTGATCCTGGACAAGTTCACTTAGATTCTCAGGGCCCTCAGGCAACTTTCTGCATCCTAAGTCACTGGATATTTCAGTCGAGGGAGTTTCCTCATTGGAAGTGTATGCTAGTTATTTTTAAAAATTATTTGTATTTATTTCTTTAAATATTTCCCAATTACATGTAAATTTTTTTAACATTAATTTAAAAAAATTTTTGAGTTCCAAAGTCTCTTCCTGTTTCCTGCTCCTCCCCTCTCTTTGAGAAGGCAAATGATTTGCTATAGATTATACATGTGAAGTCAAGGAGTGTATGAGTGACAGAACATTCATTAAGCCCTTGCTATGTGCCAGGCCCAGTGCTGAGCTCTGGGAATACAAATGCAGTGAGAGAGACAGAGAGAGAGATGAGACAGAGACAGAGAGACAGACAGAGACAGAGAGATACACAGAGACAGAGAGAGACACAGAGACAGAGAGACACAGAGACAGAGAGAGAGAGAGAGAGAGAGAGAGAGAGAGAGATGGTCTTTACCCACTAGAAACCAACATTTATACTCCATCTAATTGAGCAGTGGTATCTGGAGAACAGTCTTTTATTCTGGGAAATCATAGGGATAGTGAGTACTGTCATGGGGCAATTGGCTGACATGTCCTTTTCAGGAATTGGAAATAGTACTGGTTGGATTACAGTTCTTAGTAAGAGGTGGGAAGGTGGGTAGGAATGGTCACTGCTTTGCCCTTATGCAACCTTCTCTTCTGCACTTGGCTCATGCAGAAAGCCCTCTTCTTGCAAAGGGAGAACAAGTGAAGAAGGATGCCCACCCATTGGTTGATATAACCTTAGATACTGACTCCCCTCTGGTCTCAGAGATGAAGCCCTGTGAATGGGTGGACCTGATGGTGAGCCTCCACCAGATCTTCTGGGACAAGTGTGATTAAAACACCCTACATCTTCAATATCTACCAGTGCCAAGGGAACATGCCCAGGCTTAACCAGCTACAACTATGTTGTATCCACCAACAAATGGATAAAGTGGTATGACTGGTAAAATGACTGGGAGTGCAGCCTGGTACTCTGGGGTCTGGCTAGACAGGCTGAATTTTCTCACCAATTGGAACCACAAGCCCTAGGGTGGGAATTTTAGTGCTATCTATACCAGTAAATTCACAGACCTAACTCCCCACCCCCTGACTCCATGCGTTTATATTATATAATACAGATTTGTTTCATACGTGGCTTCTAACTAATCTGCTGCTCAATTAAAAAATGATTGCTCAGACTGGGCTAGTCTCAAAGTCCCAGCCCTAACTTTCTCCAGGTCTGAAAGCCCTGCCCTTTGTCCCTAGGGAGTAGTGCATTCTTCCTTCTTCCCTGATGACTTTTCCTCCCAAGGAAGGCCTGTGATAATTGGGGTTCTTGAATGACTCTGAATCAGAGCTAGGCTAAAGGCCTCTATAGATGTCATGAGACTGCTCTCTTCTAGGATGGTCTTCTCCCCCTTCACTACTATATTGGTAATCCTAAAAGTCTTTTTTTTTAAATAGACCTCTAGGATCTGCTTACATTACCTTACCTGGTAAGGACCCCTTTTGGCTTCCTAACCTTCCTTTCTCCTCTTGCTCTTCCAAAGCTGGCAACAGCTACTTTCTTGTTCTAAGAACCTGGACTGAGAACTGAACTGCTTCCAAATTTAGTTCTCTCTGTACAATGATCCTGGATGGTACCCGAAAAGTAAACATCCATCTGTCGATTAACATAGTGGCAGAAGATCGTGGCTGCCTCTGAACTGTGTTGGAGGACACAACTCTGGCCCCCAGAATCAGCTGAGGACTGCTCTGGCTTGATTTCTTCTAAATGTTGGGCAGAGGAGTTTCCCCTCTTTTGCTATCTGAGGGCACAGTGGTAAGAATAAAAAATTGGGGCAGGGGAAGGACTTGGCAAAAGATAGGGACCTTAAATAGCCTTAGCTGAAAAGAGTTTCTATAGTAATCTCATTTTTCCATGATGAAGGACTTTTACCAGTTAGACCGATCTCTGACTTCTGTATCCTTGAACCAGGCTTACTATGTCTGAATGTAGAACTCATTTCAATACTTCCTGCTCTCTGTGTATGTCCCTCAGTTCTGTTTTAATGCACAAATAGGAAGAGTTATCCGGTATGTACTTAAGAGGGAAAGAAGATGGCTAGGAGTACAGGTCCCTGCCTCTTCTAAGTCAGAAAACCCCGAATTCAGATCCTCTGACATGTAATGGCCATGTAACCCTGGACAAGTCATTTGGGGGTTACAAATCTGGCCTTCCTATATTACTCATACCTTGTTCCCACTTCAGGCTCTAGTCTCCCCACTTGGCCCCAGGACTCCTTGTTAAAACTGAGGCCAGAGGCCCTCTTCAGTCTATAATAGGGATAATAAAGGACTCTCTATATACAGAGCACTTAGGGTGAGTCAATTGGTGCATGGCCCTGGGCTGTTTCATAAACAACAACTCTGTCTCTACCCACAAGGAGCAGATGCCATTGGAAAGGAACTGGCTAATAAAGGAAATAGGAAGACTCTGGTGTTTTTTAAGATTTTTTTTTCTTTTTTGGAGCGTAGGGTGGGGGGCACTGTATGGAATTATGAATCAAGTATTCTCCACTTTGAGACAGGAGAGATGGTCACTTTAAGCCTTGTAGGAGTTAGGCTTTCAGAAGGAATAGAAGGAAAATATGAAAGAAATATGAAGGAAGCAAGAGTCTTCTACTTGGACACTTGTCTACACAAGCAAAGTGATGATTGTGTTGACTCAGTTCTTACAAAGACGTTGAGTTTATAAACATTGTTTTTAATCCATAAGCATATAGTGACCACTTACTGTCTACCAGGTCCTATATTGGGACCCACTTAGCCTTTGACCTTAAGAAGCTTACATCTTAATGAGGGAGGCAGATGTAGAACAGTGGGCTGATTTGTTATAGTGTTCACAGGACCAAGTATGGTACAAGGGAAAGAACGCTGGCCCTGACATTTCCTTCCAACTCATTTTATAGCTGAGAAAACTGAGGCAGACAGAGTTAAGTGACTTGCTCAAAGTTATAAATACAAAGTGTCAAAGGTGAGATTTGAACCTAGCTTTCATTTTCTAGTAGAACGATGCTTTTTTTTAAAGAAATGAGCTATGGTACCTAGAAAAACATATATTTCTCAGTTCCATTTTCATGGCATATATAGAAAAAGTTACTCGATATGTAATGGACAGATAGAAGGGGCTGGGACAGAGAATTCTATGTTGCTAAGAAAAAGGATATATATATATGTATATATATATATATCTATGATATATGTATATGTGTGTATATGTATATATACATACATACGTATATATATATATATATATATATATATATATATATATATATATGTATGTATTTTTTTTCTGTTTTAATGTTTATGGCCTAGAGTTTACCAAAGTCTGTGAATGAATGAAATTTTGAGCCTCCTCACATCTTTTTGATTCACCTATATTAGAGAAGTGGGATAAATAACAGATCTATATAATTAGCAGCCATTGGTGTATTCCCCCTTTATCAAACAGCGTAGTGCATTAAAAACCATTATCTATGCAAAACACTGATCTCTGAGATCCATTTTCTCAAAAACAAGCAGGCCCAGAATGCTATGCAGGTGCAGGCTAAGCAGTGAGGCTTTATCCAACCTCATACAATTGGAAAGTTTCACCTCTAATTCCATTGGTATGCATGGATACCATTTAGTAGCTCATCATTTTCTTCCTTTTTTTCCTTAAGTGGACTTTTTAGTAAGGCACTGAAAAAATGTGACTAGTCCCAAGAAGACTGCTGCTCCTGAACTGGTATATGTTCTATCAAGGCTTTTAAAACATTCATTTTGGATAAAGTCAGGTATGAAGGACATCTTTAATACCAGCAAAAAGAAACAAAACAAAACAAAAAAAGAATTTGTTTGTTTTCAGAGTTTTAAAAAACTGATTGGAAATAAATGAAATAGTTTAATTTTCTGTAGTCAATATCATATTTCATAAAGGTTGCACTAACAGGGAACTTTCAAACCTCTAATGGCTAGGGACTAATTATAAACCATTATAAATTAATTGGGATGGTAAACAGATTTTATAAAGTTTGATAAATAATTACAGAGTTCTCTTTTCCAAGTCACAATATACTCTCAATTAGACTTCTTGCTTGTGGTTTAAAATAAATAAGAACTGATAACATAATACTAAGGCTTCCTTGGAAGAGCATCTCTTAAAGAGAGATCTAAGCTGGACATCCCTCAACCTTTTTTCCAGAGGCTGTTATGACCTCATTAATGGATGAGGTATTGAAGGATGTTTTAGCATGATTAGAATAATGGAAAATATAATGGAGCCATTTGGTAGAATCTGTTGCCTATCCCCTACTCTCATGGTGTTAGAAAATGGGGTAGAAGGTAGTGAAGGCTAGATGTAGCCCTAACAATTAAGGTATTAGTAATGTTGTGGCTTTGAAATAGGGAACGGGAGTCAGAAGACTTGATAACTTACTACCTGGGTGGCAAACTGCTTGTCTCTTTGGGTGGGCCACAACATTCCTAGGCTTTCAAATTTTCAAAATGCCTTTGTACATTCTTATTTGAATGACACAATACTAGTCTCAGGTAAGTACTATATGGGTAATCTTCATTTTACTGAGGAAGAAAGAAAGGTCAGAGAAATTAAATGGTTTGTTTATGGTCTTTTAGCTAATGTCAAAGGTGGGATTTGAATTCAGGTTTTGCTGATTTCAGGTCCATCGCTGGGTTACTCTAGGTGACCTAAGGGTCTCTTCCACTTCTAAATTCTTATAATTTGCTGCTACATTTGTTATGACTTCTCATCAACACTGGGAAATTCTTCTGGATTCTTAAGTAGAACAATGCTATGGTGAAAGTGCTGTCTGAGAAAGCTTAGTCTGCCAGTCAGTGAGTAGGATGATTTGGATGAGGGAGAGTGACTACAGACATGTAGGAGTCTGTTGCAAAATGATTCAGGTGTGAAGTGATGAGGGCTTGGATGAGAGTGATGGCAGTGGGAATAGAAATGGAAAGACAGATTTCGGAGGCATTGCAAAGGATGAATGGATAAAGGACCTCATTAAAAGCTGCCAAAAATTAACTGAAGAGTTCTATCTATTTACCTTTCCTCTATCCCCCACTTAGGCAAGCTGCCTTATTGGACTGCTGGCAATACCATTTGGGTTGCTGCCATCAGACCTCTCCTCCACTCCCAAAGTGAGCTTAGTCCTCAAACCCTCTGCCTTCTCTTATCTTTGCATTCTCAGAGACTTTCCTTTCAGATCTATATGATTCAGATTCTTTCTATCTTCTGGTGTTTGTTGAAACAGACTTCACCTGAAGACATCACATATCTTAGAATCCTCTCCAAGACTGGTTATTCATCTCATCATTTCCCCACTTCACTCCCTGTCCCCCTACACATAAAGTCAGTGAGGGAAGTGTGGCATAATTGGCTCTTTCAGAACTAGCCATTATCATTTAGCATCTGCCTCTCTTTGTCTAGGGTTCACTCTATCCTGTTTAGGTCCTTGTTGCTGTCATCTATAAATCTGTCTCCCTCTCTCCTCCCCAGTAAGTTTGGTTCATGGCTCCATGTCTTTTCCAAAGCAAGTGGAAAACTCTTTGATTCTTGGGGTTCCTTACTTGTAGCTTCATTTACTCTGTACTCTTAACTTCTTGAACTCCAATGACCTCTTTTTTCAATCTATCTCAAACCTGTACAGAAGTAAGTAGTCAGACCTTAGATGAGGTCCCTGTCCTGCTCAACTGAATTTACCCAATAATTCAATTCCTATATTTCTGCTCTACTGGGAAGAGATTAAGACTCTGAGGTCCTAATGCTAATCCTTGAAATGCTTGATCATTCTAATGCTACTTTCATTTTTAGAATAATTGGTTTAATTCTGTAGAATTGAGAGCACTAAGGAAAAAATGACTGGAATTCTTAGGAAAATGTGGCAATAACTAAAGGTTACCCAGAAAATTCTTTTCATTTCAACCTTTGTTGAAAAATCTTTCTAGAATGCCAGGCTACTTTCTTGCCTTTAGTGAGTATTCTCCTCCCTCTTCTTCCTCCTCCTCCTCCTTCTTTTCCTTCTCCTTCTTCGTCTCCTTCTTCTCCGCCTCGTTCTCCTCCTTCTCTTCCTTTTCCTCCTACTTCTTCTCCTTCTCCTCCTCCTTCTTCTTCCTTTTTCTTCTCCTCCTTCTCCTCCTTCTCCTTCTCCTCCTTCTCCTCTTCCTTCTTCTTCTTCTTTGTTTCTGCAATGCCTTTTGACTTCTGATTTGTGACTCTGGACATCAGTTATGATTGTATAATACTAAGTATAGACGGTGACAGAAATAACTAGAGAATTGTTATTTTGGAATTTTTCTTGTTGAATCATTTCAGTTGTATCAAACTCTCCATGAGTCCGTTTGGGGTTTTCTTGATAAAGAAAGTGGTTTGCCATTTCCTTCTCCAGCTCTCTTTACAGATGAGGAAAATGAGGGAAACAGGGTTGAGTGATTTGCCTAGGGTCATACAGCTAGTAAGTACATGAGGTCAGATTTGAACTCAGAAAGAGGAGTCTTCCTGATTCCAGGCCCAGCACTCTATCCACTGTGCCACCTAGTTGTCCCGTTCTTTTGGAATACATTCTTGAAATAATGTTTTCTTATGGTTTTCCATTTTTTGTTAGTGTTTGGTATAGAAAAACAAAACCCAGTATCTGGTTAACTAAAGATGCCATTTGAGCTCTAGTTAATCAAGGTGTGTGAGTGTATGTGCCTTTTGTCATTTTGTCCAATTATCTCTTCACTGTAGAAGACTGCCAGAAGGAATTCCTTTCACAGATGATATAATTTAGTATGAATGAATTGCCTGGGACTGGAGGTGGGGGTGTTGGTATGCTAAGTGATTTGACTTAATAAATGTTCTTTAGGGGCAGAATTTGTGTCCTACACTTTCCTAATTCCAGGGCTGACCCTCTATATAGGGTAATCTTCTCTCCATCCCTCCATTGTAATTTGCTTTGCTTTTTTTATTTTAAAATTTTATGGATATCTCTTATTTTTGCTTCGTCTTAATTTCTAAATATATCTTTCCCTCTTCTCTGCCCAGAAAGCTGCTCCTCGTAACAAAGAATAAAAAGAAAAAAACCCAAGCAGTTCAGCAAAACTAAACAATATATCAATGCAATCTGATAGCATATGCAATGTTTCATATCCACAGTCCTCCACTCTGCAAAGAAGAGAGAGAAGTGCACTTTCTTATCTTTTCTTTGTGACCAGCCTTGGTCATTGTAATTACATGATGCTGAGTTTTGTTCTTTGCATTGAAATTGATTAGTCATCGGGTGTATTGTTTTCTTGCTTTTGCTATCAGTTAATGTCTTTTTTTTTGGATGCAGTAATATTTATCACTATCAATGATTTAAAAAAATATAGGAGAACTTAAGAAACTTAAGGTTAGAGGAAATAATTTAGACTGATTAGGTTAGTTTCCACTTTATCCCAGGTAAGAACTCCCCTTTGGAAAGCTATAAAACCAGCTGGTTTTTTGGTCAGGTAAATGCCAGGGAACTACCCTCAGCATTATAATCTTAAAAAGATCCCCAAAATAGCAATTTTATTTAGAAATTTTTTTTCTTTCCCTTCTTGTTTTATTAAGTAGGTACCAAAGATAATTCAACAAACATTTATTAATTGTCTACTATTTTGGAGGTTCCAAAGATAAATGAATAGTCTGAGAGAGCAATTGAAATACTAATAAATAATACTTTATGGTAGCATCCTACCCATAGTCCTGGACTGAGAAAGGTTTGCTAATTACTTCAACTGAACAACTCTAGGGAGTAAGGACTGAGAAGTAAGTGCCTGGGAGTTGACCTGATCCCTGAATGCATATGGAGTAGGGACCTTAAAAACTTCATAGGACCCTGGGTTTGTAAACTGAAGGACACAGGAGCTTGATGCCAACTGACATCTCTGCCACAGTGCAGGATGCAAAATTCATCTCTTTCCATTTGACTTCTCCAGGAAGGATAGCAAAAAACAAGGGTATTTGTACATCTGTAGCATGCTTTTTATTTTTTTCAAAATGGACTTCACAGTAATGTTTATATTAGTTCAGAAGAGTCTCTTGGTTCATAAGAGTATTCACTTACAATGAATTGTCTGAATCAGACAATTATGTTTCTGAAAAACAAGTTAAGATGAAGTCTAATTTAGGTTCCTGTGTGATTTCACAACCCAAGGTTTATTTGTTAAACGTTCATGTGAAAGTTACAAACCTATTTTTCTTTCCACATGAAAGAAAATAGAAAGAACAATGTTACTCCAGGTCACTTCGACTCCTTTTCTTAAGGTATTTACAGCTTTAGGAAAGCCATCTTGGTAATCTTATTAACATACTAAGGGGGAAGAAGACCACAGTTTGATTACCAGTCATTGAGTGCTATTTTTAGTTAATACAGTCTTGGCTTTGCAATGAACCTTCTTTGTTTCTTAGAGGCTTAAAGCATTTCCCACACATTGGCTTATGTCCATATAATATCCCTGCAGAGTGGGTAAAACTAGAAATTCTCTCCACTTCACAAGAAAGACTGAATGCAAAAAGGCCATGCGATACTTTGAAAGATCCATGGGCTAATTGTCATATGCATGTTCCTCTCAGTGAAGATTATTTTGCATGACTCTTGCTCTTATTTTTCTATAATTATGTGCAGTGTATTGGAGGCTTTCTTGTTATTTTTTATAATTTTTTTTTTTTTAGTATCTTACGAGTACCACAGTAGCCCACTTAGTTCATTGTTCCCTCCTCCTTACTGCACACTTAGCCTGTTTGCTTTTCTAGTTATAGTCTCAATGCCATTATGTATGTCTGGCATACAAGTCATATTTGGGGATATGTTGCTATTGCCTGCGCCTACTATTTAACTTCCCATTGCTTTTTGAGACATCTGTCATTTTAATTCTCCTCATACTGTGAAATTCCATGACTTGCCAACATTTGGCATCATTAGAAATATAGAAGTGTCTAAAAACTGTGCTTTCTCTGTCTTCTGGTATTCTGATGTTTCCTAGCATGAAAAAGGATCATCAGTAATGACACAGGGCTGGTTCAGGGAGTACAGAAATGCACCTGCCCTGTAGATTCTGTTGGATGTGGTGATTTACATGGCTGGGCCAAGTTGGAAGGGCACTGACATCTTGTGGGCTGCCCCCTTTTATTTCCTTAGGTTATTGAGAGGCTTTTTCAGTGACTTGGCCCTTAGTGTCTACAGACCAATCAGATCTGGGGAACAAGTATTTTGCCTTTTGGGGAAAAAAATTAGGTTATTCTGCATGGTGGGGAGCCTGGTAGATGCTGTGTCTACCATCTATGAGTTGAATAAACTCTGGACTTAGGTTCAGAAGACCTGGCTTTGCCACTAGTTGCCTGACTTCACCTCTCCAGGCTTCAGTTCCCTCATTTATAAAACGAAAAAGTTAGACTAGATCATGTCTAAGGATCATACCTCAGGATCATAGACTTAGAGCTTGACAGGGTCTTGGAAATCACCTACATTTATCCCTTATACACCATGGGAGTTGGAGCATAAAGCCCCCATGACCTGGCAAATCTGCGTAAAACTTTTTGGTCCTCTATACTACAGAAGTCTGAATTTTTTCTTTTTCATTTATGGGGTATTTATAGTAACTTGTTGTAAAATTTGGGTAGAGTATTTGGTAGGCTCTATGTCATCTGCTGGCATTTGCTCTATGTCATCTGCTGGCGTTTGGGTGTCATCTGCAGCTTCTGCAAAACTTTCCAAGAATTCCTAATTACTTTGTTATGCTGAGCCGAGATATATCAAAACCACAATGGGCAACGTTTTGATGTGGAAGGGATAATTGCAGTCTAAACCTCTTCTTTATGTTCATCTCTAGCATTCTGTGATTCTTCCCTTTCCACTAGCAGATTATAATAGATCTATTCTCCATATGATAAGTTCTAAATGCTAAAAAATAAAAATAAAAAATGCTAGTAGAGGATGCCTTTTTTTATGCCTATTTAGTATTTTGAAAAGGCTATATCCTTAGATGTCCAAAAACACTTTTATGATGGCAGAGATACTTAAGTAGTCTTCTGATTGCCACACTGACTGACCTTTTCTCAAATTCTAACCCTTCTGGACCTCTTGGTAGCATTGCTATTGACCACCTTTCCTTCTGGATATATCTCCTCTCTAGCCTTTTCTGATTCTCCTCCTACCTGTCTGATGACTCTTTTTCAGGGTCCTTTGTTGGATTTTTACTCGTCACTCCCACTAAGTATGGGCATCTTCCTAGGGCTTTGCCTTGGCCCCTCATCTATTATTATGATCTCATCAGCTCCCTTGGGTTCAGTTCTCATCTCTGCAAATGATTCCATATCTACATATTCATGTCCTGTTATCACTGCTGAACTTCATTCCAGTAGGTGATACTGGTATTTTGAAGTAGTTACCTGTAGGCATCTCAAACTCAAAATGTGCAAAGCAGAATTTATTATCTCCACCCACCACAGATTACTTCCCTGTTACTATTGAGGGTTAGCACCATCCTTCTAGTCACCCAGGTTTGCAACTTCAGTGTCATCCTCAACTCATGTTCACTCATAGTACCCAATTAATTGCCAAATTTCATTATTAATTTCTCCACAATCTCCACATATATTACCTTTTCTCCACTTACAGTCACCATCAAAGTTCAAACTCTCATCTCCTCTTGCTTGAACTTATAATAGCTTTGCAATTGGACCTCCCTCCCTACCCTAAGTCTATTCCCATTTCAATCCATGTTTCATGTAGTTACCAAAAGTCATTTTGCTAAAGTGTAGGTCTGCCCATATCATATCCTTACTCAGTAATCTCCTAGAGTAAGGGGCAGTTAGGTGTTGCAGGGGATAGAGTGCTGGGTCCTGGATTCAAGAAGACTCATCTTTCTGTGTTCAAATCTGGCCTCAGACACTTACTAGTTGTGTGACCCTGGGCAAATTACTGAACCCTCTTTGCCTCAGTTTCCAGGGTCATGAGAGTCAGACAGGCCTGAAAAACAACAGAAACCCAGCACAGAGGATCAAATGCATCCTTTTTTACGTATTTTAAATTCTTTGCAACCTAGTCCCTTCTTATCTTTCCCTTCTTACTATTCATTACTTCTCTCTACTCACTCTACAATTTCCTGTACTAGTCTGTTTGTTGTTTCTCACACACTCTGTCTCTGGTTTTTGTGGCTTTGCACTGGTTGTCCTGGATGCCTCAATCAATATTTATTAAATATCTTCCCTGAAGCCAAGCACTGTGGAGATACAAAAAGAGGCAGAAGACAATGAGTCCCTTCCCTCAAAGAGCTTACCATCCTGCCGGGAGACTATATGCAAAAAAATATACACAAAGTAAACTACACAGCAGATAAATAGGATATAATTAACAGAGGGAATGTATGTTTACCCTTCTCATCTCAGTCTCTTAGAATCCTCAGGTTCCTTCAAAACTCATCAATGCTACTTTCTAGACTTTTCTTGATCTCCCTGAACAAACTGTATTTTCTCTTCTATAAAACTGTGTTCTATCAACTCTGAAAGTATCTTGTGTGGCCTTTATCTACATATTGTCTCTCCATTAGACTATAAGGTCCTGGAGGGCAGTGGCTACTTTTGCTTTTGCTTGGTATGTCCAGCACTTGGCACAAAGATTGACCCATGATACATAAATATTTGATGGATGACTAGAAAGCTGGTTACTTACTTTCTTCTCCTCAGACCATCCTATTTAGGCATCCTTTCTCCTTGAGCCAAGTCTCAGCCAAAATAATTCAATCACTCTCTTTTGAAATGGGCTATCATTTTCAAGTCTATTTTATAATAGAGGCCGTTCAGAGACAGTGCTAGTGCTGAGATAGGAAAAGCTAGGTTTCCAATTCTGCCTTTCCCCGCTTATTGTCTATGTGACCTTGAATAAATCACTTTACCTCTGGAGCCTCAGTTTCCTCCTTTGTAAAATGAGGAAATTGGACTAGATGTTCTCTAGGTTTTCTTCCAGGTCTCAATCTATGACGGAGAATTTTCAAAGTCTTTATATAACCCAAATCTTCTGAATCAGAAATTAATTCCTGTGGCCTGACTCCATAATCAATATTTTTGGAAAGGTTTTGATAAAAAGCTGTCTGGCTACATGATTACTTCTGGAATTGTTTTGCTTGTATCTACTGCTCCTTCCCAAAGCACAGTTTACTCTGGAGATGAATGTTCTGCTGTTTATAATATTGCATATTAACATGGAAAATTAGAATGTTCTGGGTGTTTTTAATTCTAAATCACAAATGAAAATTTTAAATTATACTTTGCTTGCTTTCCCCCCTACCCCCCAAAGGAGGGGGCTTCTAGGTGGTACGGTGCATAGAGCACCAGCCCTGGAGTGAGGAGGACTTGCATTCACATCTGGCCTCAGGTACTTGACACTTAACTAGCTGTGCGATGCTGGGCAAGTCACTTAAACCCAGTAGCCTGTAAAAAAAATTTACAATTTGATGCCGTGTCTTCCTCTACATACCATCTCCACCCTTCAAATAACACCTTTAATTGGGACATGCCGGGGGAACAGTTTGGTTGGAGGGACCCTGAGTATATGCATACTCCCCTCAGACTTTTTTGGGACCAGTGTTCACATTTCCCTTTAGTTGTGGCTCTCCCACATTCAACTTTATGGATGGTCATGAAAGGCTCTAAGTGCCCTTTTAGCTGGCAGAACTCAGTTATCTGCTGCCGTGCTGACTGTTAGCTCAGGGCCAGAGAGGACACAGGGCAGCTCTGTGATCCAGCCTTTGCACTGTGTCACACCCAGTCAGACTTTTCAGATGCTCACTACCTTGCCTCAGGGTTTCCAGCTGTGGTAATGTAAGCTGTTTAGAACTCAGGGCAGGCTTTTGGAGGGTGGAAAGCAATCAGAAGGGATAGAAGAGAATGGGGAGAGAGAGGCAATTTGGAAAGAGATAATGGAGACCAGAACAGGAAATGAGAAAGAGAAGACAGAGAAAAGAAACTAGACCAGTTCTTATCGCTGTGGTTAAAATGCATGGCATTTGAGGAGATGGTCTTATCTGAGATTGTATCTGAGTGTCTACTGGTATTATCTGAGTTTGGAATCTGACTCCAAGCATGTAGAAATAGGATAGAAAGTCAAATTGTTAGTGGGAATAGTTAGTACCACACATGCTCTGACCAGGAATATTTATGACTAGCACATGTACTTAAATACCCTGGTGGCTCTGGGATCTTATCTATGTGGATGTCCCCTTTAGCAATGCAGATCACAGCAAAGCAGCGACCTATCTCTGCTTGTTGATCCTGTACGACTTGTCCATGTCCTCCTATAAGTTCACTACATGGGGTCTACTTTGCTCTGGAGGTCTTCCTCACTTTTCTCTCCATATCAGGAGGATACTAGTGGAGTACTCTGATTGGCCACTTGTTATCCTACACTAGAAAATATTGGTTCAGACTGGAACAAAGGCACAATTCCTATAGTAGTATTAGCTAACATTTAGATAGCGTTTTATTATTCCCATTTTATAGATGAGGAACCTAAGGCTCAGCGATGATAAGTGACTTGTCCAGAGTTACACAATGTCTGTGGCAGGATTTGAACTCAAATTTTCCATACTTCAAAGCCAGCAATCTATCTACTACACCAATGATATCAAACTCAAATAGAAATGAATCCTCATGAGGCTGCATACTGACTTAGAAAATTATAAATTAATATTATCTATTTATAGTTTATTGATATATATTGGTATTTATATCTATATGTATTTTAAAAATTGTATTAAACATTTCCCAGTTAGATTTTAATCTGGTTTAATTGGGGAGTGTTACAGGCAGTGAGTTTTATACACTAGAGTTAAGAGACATTCTATGTAAGGACATTCCTGAGCTAACTAAATTGTAAATTCCTTGAGGTCAAGGAATTGACCTCCCTTTTTCCCTTCAAGCACCTGGTACAGTTTACATAAGGACTGGCACTGAATTTGAGATTTCATTGACATAGGGAAATCCTGGGTGAGGAAACTCCATCTACCAAAGCAGGTCATCCTCTTCTCAGAAACATATAGTCCTAGAGATTTGCCTAGGACGCTGAGAGGCTAAACTTTTTTGCCCAGGATCACACAGCCTTGAAATGTTAGTGGCTGTACTTCAACCCGTCTTCTTGGCTGGAGGCTGGCTCTCAATTTATTATGCCAAGTTTCCTCTCACAGTATACTAGTTAGAATGAAACATTTAAACCTATGAAAATAAATGCCATGCCATCCACTGAAAATGCCCATATGTGAGCCACATTGTCTTCTCCCTGCATTTTAGCTTGAACTTAATTTAATTGAGCTTGAATTTAGAGTTGCCCACATAGCGAATAGAAGGAATCTGTGTGTATTGTCCTTTATTTCAGGCAGCCTGGCTCACACATTGTCAGGATAGGCTGCTGGAGTGGGATCTCTGTCCCATTTCCCTTCTCCACTGTTTCTTTGGTCAGCTATGTTATAAACTCTCTCAGGCAGCTGGTTGTGTATTAAAGTCTATTTATAACAGTCAATGGACGACTGATTGTTTTATGGGTCATCGTGGCAATTTTTGCCCTGAAGGGACAATTGGAGCATTTCTTTATGAGCAGAGATGGCTGAGCTACTAGACTCGACAAACATTGCCCCATTTGTATTCCTGGGCATTCAGGGCTGGGACTACCCTGGTTGGTTAGACAAAATTCCAACCCAGCTCAGACTCGGGGTTCTTAAATCAAGGTTCTCAACAGTCAGACAATGAACAGAAAAAAACAGTAATGCTGCGTGACCAATGAAGAAGCACTTTTTAAAAAATTGCCATATGCTATTGGATATATATACCTCAGGAACAATATACTATATTAAAACTCAGAGTGTTGAAACATCTGAAAATAAATGCCATGATGAGATAAATGCAGTAATATACTTTTCTGTATCCACACACAGCTGAAAGTTGTGGTTTTTTTAAAGCACTTCTAAAGTGATGAATGTGGTGGTTTTCCACTGCTGTGAATTTTCCTTATCTAAAACAAACAAACAAACAAAAAACCCAGCAGAAACAAAATTTAAATAATATATATCCTCACTAAAATCTGCTAGTCAGGAAAGACTATGGAAGAGGATACCAAGGGAAGTGTCTGCCTAGATCCCTGTGGAATGTCTTGCATGACATTTTTCGCCCTTGTTGAGAGGGGTTTTAAATCTTGACAGCCTCATTCACAATGACAGTGTCTCCTCACTGGTTTGCTGATTCTGTTTTTAGCTCTTTCCATCTCTTTTAAAATGTTGGTACAGTGCACTTTTAAAATTTTGCTCCATTGCAAAGTTTCTCTATAAACTTCTCAATCATCCTAATGGATTGATGATTTTATTTTTTAAGAGTCTGAACCATTTGTAGCTTGGGATTTCAGAATTTTTGGTAGTATTCCCCTCCCCCTTCCTCTCTCCTTTCCAGGCAGTAAATAATCCCTGTCTAAAGTGAGTAGGTATCCAGCTTTTCACAGACCATATGATTTCGTGAGAGGGGATGTGGCTTAGTGGTTAGCAGGTTGGCTTTGGTTTTAGGAAGATTGAGGATCCAAGTTCTCTCTCTGATACATACTGGCTCTGTAGATCCTTGTTAGGTGAATTCATCCTTCAGTTAATGGCTATTCTGCTTTTGATCAATTCATTTTGTTAATTATATAACAGCCTGGAATAATTTTTTCATAGAAGGCCAAATATATACTCTGTCGTCTAGCATTTAGGTTAGATTGTATAGGGTCTTTGTTTCAATTTATGTCCTTTGCAGAACTGATAGCCTGGAAAAAATATGAGGGCAAGACTCAAATTTGAACTCTTGAAAATAGGCTGTGCATCCATTTATCTTATTTTTAACTCTTCTTGGGTTCTGTTTAAAAGCATTAAAACTCCCCCAACCATTTAGCAATGCAAATATTCAGAAAAACATTTCAGAAGACATGGGGGTTCTCACTTTCAAGCATGTGGAGACAAACCCCATCATTCATGTTTAACTGTCCCAGCAGAGACAGATGTGCAAGGTTGTGCTATTTAAAGCTTTCCCTTGTGGCCATGTACATTTTAAACTGTCAAAGCCGCAAAGGGAAATAGTTGATTCATTTCACATAAAAGCTCTATTCTTTTTTAGGTTTATCAGGGAAAAGTCCTAAAAGTCTTACCCTGCCTGATATTTCCAAAGAGCAATTTTATATGCACATAAATAAACTAAACAGGAAGTTAGACTGATTGATCACTTTCAGAATTCTATTGCATGTGAAAATACAGGGCATGCACAAAGGAAGCTAGTTAAGGAGCACAGAAGTTGTACATAGTAGTAGTTAAAAGACCAGACCAGTTAGTTTGGAGCATATTTTAATACAGTTCATAGTTGTTACCAGATGATGAGCCAATGCAACTTTTCCTTCCAGAATTTAGAGAGCCTAAGGTTTTTAAGCACTGAAATGTCAGCGAGTAACGAAATCCAAGCAATTAAAGGGAAGTTTCCCATTGGCATTAGGCAAGATAACTTTTAGAAATCAAAAGGCATGCATAGATCCTCCAAGCCAGCCAATTCCCCCCCTCCCCCACTCCTCCTCCACTGCCCCAGGGTAGGACTTCCTCCACGGAGCCCACTGGGCAAATTCCCACAAGGTCAGGACACTAGACAGCTTTCTGGGCATCAGACTGAAATGCTACTTTTTGTCCTTTCTAAAATTACAGTCCCCCCCCCCACAGACTACCCAGAAAAGAGCCAGGTCCTCTCTATGGTAATACAGCCTTGTCAGGAAGGGAATACAGAGTCCTTGTGAGAGGGCCTTCAGAAAATTACTGAGTCTCCTGCCTCTTCATGAACATTCTCTCCGTCCCATGCCTGGAATGCTCTTCCTCCTTCACTCTGACTGCTGACCTCTCTGGCTTCCTTTAAATCCCAACTAAAATCTTGCTTTCTATAGTAAACCTTTCCCAACCCCTCTTAATTTTTTGAGATTTTCTGTTTATTCTGTATGTAGCTTCTTTGTATATGTGCAAACGTTGTTGTACTCATTAGATTGTAAGCTTCTTGGGGCCAGGGACCTCTTTTGCCTCTTTTTATATCCTTAGCACTTACCACGGTGCCTAGCACATAGTGGATCCTTAATAAATGTTTCTTGACTAATTGATCAGAGGAGAAAGAATAGATTTGGAATCAGAAGACATAGGTTCAAATCCCGGCACTGCCACTGGCTAGCTGTGTAAATTTGGATAAATTACTATAATTCTCTGAGCTGTAGAGTAAAATGAAGGGGTTGGATCCTTCCCTGCTTAAAAATCCTCTTACTTTTCCTCTCTACAGATCATTACTTAGTATCACCAGCCTTGACTTTTTAATTCTTTGGTTCTATGCATCTCAACCAGAAGCACTGTGGCACGTTGGATAGAATACTGGCTCTACAATCTGGGGAAATAGGTTCAAATCTTACCTCTGATGTTGGCTACCTGTAATGTTTACTATTTGTATGACCTGGGATAAATTACTTAGCCTCTTGGGGTCTTAATTTCCTTATTTGTAAAATTTAGGAGTTGGGCAACATTACTTCTGAGGTCCCCTCTCTATTATCTTATCCATTTGTGCACAAGGGTACCTCAAACTAATTTACATTCTTTTTGTATATATCCTGTAAAGGTATTTTGATTTAATGGATAGAGAGCCAGCTTCAGATTCAGGAAGACCTATGTTTAAGACTAGCCCCTCATACCTTAGCCTGTGTGACCCTGGGCAAGTCATTTCACCCTTCATTTTTCTTTAAAGACTGTAAGATTCAGAGGAGATGTTTGTAACGGGACAAGTTAGAGCCAACCCCTGCCCATTGCAGGACGCTACACCGAGAGCCTGCCTAGGTAAACTAGGGGCTTGTCGGTAAGGGTGGAACTAGGTGGTGCTAGGAGGAAGGATCTCGTCCTCGTTGGCAGCGTGGCAGTTCTGAGTGTAGTCCCAGATGCTCGGTGAAGAAGACACCCATATAAGGAAAAATGTTAGATGATAGGTTCAACGTATATGCTTAGGAATGTTTATGTAATTTAGTCTATATATGCATGTGGGCTAGCTGGAATAAACGGAGTTGATCACCATCCTGCCTCCCGCCTCATTCATTGGTCACAGGACAAGAGCCTTGGGTTGGGGGTTTAGGGTACCCCAAAAATGGTCTAGGGGACCCCAACAGATGTTGACTTGCATTGTCAAAGAAAGTCCCTTCCAGCGTATTCCCTGTGCTAGCGGATCACAGGTCTTGTCTCTAAGCCTATGTATTTATTATGTGTATTCATATACATATTTACGTACATACAAACACACATGTGTTGTCTTTCTTATTAGAATAATTGTGAGAACAATTTGTTCCAACAGTCATGAAGCCTCAAGGCTGAAGCAGCAACACAGAACACTTAGAACTTGGTTAGGTATTGAAGACAACAGTCATCCACTGCATCCTGAAGCATTGCCAGTGGTCCTGGCTTTTGTCTTGTCATTGGACTTCGATGACTGGAAGAAAGAGTCAGTCTGATGGCTGTACAACTCTGTCTCACTTAAATCCGATTCACCCATAAGTCAAGACAACACCCCATGATGTCATTGGTCCTCTTCAAAAATGGACAAACAACATGTTAGAATATAAATCCCTTGAGGGCAGGGACTATATTTTACTTTTCTCTTTGTGTCTCTAGAATTTAGCAGAGCCTGGAACATAATAAGTCCTTAAATACTTAAAGATTCATCAATATATCTGAGTACATACAAGCCTTTAAATAGAAGAGATAGGGATTAGGCCTTAGATTCCATTGCTATAAAGACTTTCCAGGTGAGGAAGCTCCCTCTCTGCAATTTAGTCCTAGAGTATTACAGAGGGAGGTCAAGTGGGCTACCCAGGGTCTGATAGCCAGGATGTTTCAGAAGATGAGTTTTAACCATAGTCTTCCTGGGTATGGAACCAACTCTCAATCTACTATGTCTCATTTCTTCCACCATACCTCTCTATACATTGAAGAAAAGGACTGTACGATTAAAACGAGATGGTCACAAGGTAAACAGTTTCTTTCTTAAAGTGTAGTTAAATTATAACTTGTATGTCTCCTGAAACAGTGCATTCACAGAGTCCTTTATAACAATCTTGTCTTTTAACACCAGCATTATAAAGGGATGCCACTGTAGAAAAGGAAGCAGTTAAAAATCCTAATTTTTTTTTATTATTAGAGATAATATGTCTAAATGAGGGGTACAGTCATTGTGTTTGATTGCGATTTGTCTTTGAGCACATGATACAGCATATTTCCATGCCTCAGAGGGGAAATACTTTGAGTTGAAGATTTCTTAAGTCAAAGGGACCTCAGCCCAGAGGGAGCTAAAAGCTTTTTAGACTTTAGACACTCTTATTTATAAAATTCTCCAAATGCTTGACAGAAAGTGGACAGCTTCTGCTAATGCTTCTGGATGGATGTTTAGGGCAATTCAAGACTGGTTAGGAAGCATGCCTGTTGATATCTGGCCTGCCCATCCTGGGCAGACCTGGAGTAAATTGATGGAATGATGGATTATTTACATTTATTTAAATCTGAACTATTTTGCCATTCCTTGAACATTTTCGGTGCTTCTCTGCTTTTGTGACCATACTTTCCCCCCTTTCTTCCCTCCTTTTCAAATCAATCTCTTTATCAAAATGCTGTCCATTCTTCAAGGCTCAGTTCAAACATTGCCTTCTTTGATCACCCCAGCCAGAAGTGATCCTTCCCTTTGCACACTCAGAGTACTGACAGTGCATTATTAATCTGGTGCTGACCATGTATAGCCCCATCTTAGAGATATTTACTTAAGTGTCTTATCTGCCCTACTAAATTCCTTTAGAACCACAGTGGTTTCCTCATCTATAAAATGGAAATAACAATACCTTTACTACCTAAGTCAGACTTGTTGTGTGGAAAATACAGTGTATTATTTGAATTTTCTTTCTTGTATATTTGAAGATCTTTCTCCTGGTTGCTTTCAGATTCTATTGCTTTTCTTTTTTAAAAAAAAAATTTTAAATATTTTTTCCAGTTGCATGCAAACACAATTTTTAACCTTCATTTTATTTTTACAATTTTGAGTTCCAAGTTCTCTCACACTCTCCCTCTCCATCCCCCTCATTGAGAAGGCAAACAGATTTTGTTGTTTTTCAATGGAATTAAATTCAGTTATGATGTATCTTGGAAGTTGAAACCCCTATTTTTTTCTGGAGGTAGTTGATGAATATTTTAGATTGGAAATTTGTTTTCTGTGTTCAGAAGTTCTGGGTATTTTTCTTATATAACTTCTTAATTATGGCGTTTAGGTTTTTTTGACTTGTGTTGTTCTGGTAGACCTCTTATCCTTAAGCTGTCCCCATGTCATTTGTCTTTGCGATCATTATATTTTGCTTGTATGGAGAGCATTTTTTTTTTCCATTCGCATATTTACATCCCTTTTTTATTGTTGGATGCTTAGTATTTCAAATGATGTTCACCAAGGAGACTTACAAGTGTAAAAATTGTCTAAGACTAGGAATTCGATTTAAAATTAAAATTAGGAATACAATTAATTACCTGAAGTGTCTTAATTTCTCAGTGTTATTTTCATATCTGTTTCTGTTTGAACTCCTTGGAAAGAGCACAAAATTGAGCAGGACATAAGCAGCAAGCAGAATAAAAAACCCACCATTATCTACATTTTCCACATCAGTGTTTTTTTTTATAACACATATATAACCACTAAGAAAAGCACTAAAAATTCCAGGAGGGGAATAATACTGCTTCATTATCCAGGTGGGTAATTTCTCTAGTTTGCCATCTAGGAGTCTCTGTTCTTGACCTGGCATAGAGTCTTTGATGGCACTTTGCCTCCAACAAATCTGGGCAGCACTCTCTTTTCTGACGCTTTTTTCTTCTCTTCTTCCAGATTGTCCTTCACTTCCACGTATTTACATTCCCAGTCAATCATCTTTTCTTTTGTTTCTTTGGTGAGACTTGCCAACCTGAGTCTTCCCGTTCTGCCGATTATTTCTGTTGTGCAGGACACAGATTTTTGTTCTCACAATTCTTATTTCTCTATTAAACCATTCAGGAACAGCATACTAGATGGTTCCATACTCTCCTCGGCATCTATTTACTTTTATTTTATTCATAGAAGGTTGAACAGATGCTCTTAGATCTGTACATCTACTTTCTCCTGCTGTTAATGACTTCTTTGTTGGTCTATCTGCTTATGCTCAAAGTCTTTCTCTTGAGTTCTTTAGTAATTTTAGTCTCTCTCCACCTCCCCTTATTTTCTGCAGTTGCTCACTTTCTGAGTCTCCCCTCCCCCATAATAGCATTTTCCCTGGGGGCTGTATCTCAAAATGCCTCAGTCTTCTCCCTTACTGGGCAATTCATAGTTCACCAGTTGAGGTCTCTATTCCAAGTGATTTCTAGGGGGACAATATTGGTCCTAGCTGGAAGCTGAACACTTTCCCTCAAGCTTAGTAGAGTGCCCACTGTGCCCCCTGGCATGTTTCCTGCCTCTTTCCTAAGTTTCTCAGTTTTCTGGCACTTAAAGCACTATATTGCTATTAAAACCTGAGTAAGTTTCTGCTGTTTTGGATCTTATTAGCACTGGGACATGGAGGTAAGGTGGGAATGAAGTTCAAATCTTTTGCAAGGCCTTCAGTTGGTTTGTGCAACTTTACTGCTTGAAACATGGTGGGAAGTGGGGGAGGAAGTTACTGGCCTTCTCTGCTGTTTTTTTTTTTTTAATCTTATTTAGGCTCTTGTTGTCCTAGACTGTGGAGATGAAATTTCTTTATCTCTGAACCATAATCCCTATTTTGAGAGGTTTAAGAAGTCATGAGTATCAGAGAAAATGTCTAGTCCTCTGTCTTGTTGGTCACATGATCTAGAACTTTCCAGAAAATACATTGTAAATTTAAAAGTGATAAATGTTGATGATGTAATAGATGTAATGCTAGTATCTAATGCAGGAAAGCCTGGGTTCAAGTCCCTTCTATGACATATACTGGCTGTGTGTGAACCTTGGACAATTAAGAAATATCAGATGACATCATATTTATAAAGTGGTTGGCACAGTGCCTGACACATAGTAGATGTTTAGTAAATGTTAATTTCCCTCCCCTTTACCCTTTCCAATATTAAGGCAACTTTCCAGAGAAGATGCTGCTCTCCATTGGTAAGAGAATTTCCTCGCTGGGCAATACAATCAAATGTGACTTCCTGTTGTTCTGTTGTTTTCAGTTTTGTTTTACTCTTTATGACCCCATCCGGGTATTCCTGACAAAGATGTTGGGATGGTTTGCCATTTCCTTCGCCATCTCATTATGTAGATGAAAAACTGAGGCAAGCAGGGTTAAGTGACTTGCCCAGGATCATACAGCTAGTAAGTGTCTGAGGCCAGATTTGAACATAGATCTTCCTGACTCTGGTCCCACTGCATTACCTAGCTGTCTCAATCATCATGGCTTGTAGCCCAGTAAAATTCCATTATGTTCATATGCCACAATTTGTTTAGCCATTCTACGATCCGTGGGTTCTTTATTTCCTGTTCTTTGCTACTAAAAAAAGTATGCTATAAATAGTTTGCTGTACGTAGAACCTTTCTTTTTATCATTGACCACTCAGGGGCCTAGATGTGAGATATTTGAATATGATAATTATAACAGCCACATTATTTACATAATTGTTTTCTAGAATAGTTGTACCAATCCACAATTCTACCAACAATGCATTAGTTTGTCTGTCTTTCCACAACCCTTCTAACACTATTTCCATCTTTTGACATCTTTCCCTATTTACTGGGTGTAAACTCAGGGTTACTTTGATTTTTGTTTGTATTATTGTTAGCCATCTGGAACATTCTCTTATGTGGTTACAAATTATTTGCAATTCATCTTTTGAGAACTGCTTATTCACATCCTTTTAGTCACTTATCTATTGGGAAATGGTTTTTGGTCTTTATTTCTGTTAGTTGTCTCTGTGTCTTAGATACCAAACCCTTTTCTGAGAAAACTGATAAAAAGGTGTTTTCCCCACTTCCCTTCTTATCTTAGGTGCATTGATTTTGTTTGTGCAAAATATCTGCAAGTTATATTTTAAAGAAAATTAAATCTTTAACAGTTCTTTCTTTACCTGTTTCATGCCACAGGTATATCTAATGGTAGTGAGTTGCAATTTAAATTTTTTTCAATACACACGATATTATTTTTAGGTCCTCTAGGCTTTGTTTTTAACTTATAATGTTATTAGGAAGATTTAACCATAAAAGTAAAAAAAGACAAAATATAATTCTATTAATTAGAAAGCTATTCATTCGTACGCATGTCTGTGCATCATACAAAGAAAACGTAAACCAGTACAAGCAGAGCTGGGGAGCAGGGCCTCCCAACTGTTACGAATATAGTCTTAGAGGATTCCTTTGCTTTACTAGTTTTCACTTGTGATATCCTTTCAATGCAGGAGTAGGGTTCACTTTCCCCTTTCTAGGTCTGGATTTTTGGTTTGCCCTCATTGACTTGGTACCTCAAGTCTAGACACTTAAAGGCATCCAGTATCCAGGTAGCAGTGGTTGAATGTCAATGAGAGCCTGGGTTAAAGGAGGATTGGGTTCAGGGAAGTGCTTTTAGTTTACCTGGTTTATTCTGGCACTAGGTTCATGAGTGTCCATGAGGGTGGGAGATTCTACCTCTAGCCAAGTTAGAACTCACTAATCCTTTCATTCCTCGGAATTGTAAACTATCATGACTTTTCCCAAACAAAGCTAAACCCAAACCCAGCAGAGCTCCAAAAGCCATTAGTTAATAATGTGCTCCTGAGCCTATGCCAAATTAGCCAGATATTTCCTTAATCTGGGTAAAGCAGGTCACATTGACAGAAAGGGGTTTTATTGGTGGGATTCGGGAGGTAAAAAGAAACGAGTCAGTAATGTTCAAGTTTTCTGGCAACATGCTGTCATTTATGAGAGAGAAAACTAAGATGCTAACCTGTGATATAATTAACAATTTCCAGTGGGACAGGGTTAATTAGTTTCAGGTTAGATCTTAACTGGAGATAGGTATAATAGCTTTCTGTTTCTCATCCTCTTTCCTTTCCTCCAATCCCCTCTTCATTCTTCTGTTTCTTCTCCCTTAACTGTAGAAAATGTAAAAGGATCCTATTTTATGAATGTTAATATTTCAAATGAGAGGCAGCTACCATCCACTGAGCTGCCTCCTAGTCCTCTCCCTTTGCTACATATTTGCTGTGTGATTCTGGGCAAGAATCTCAATACCTTAGGCATACCTCATAGAAAAATAGACTACAAAAGAGCTGTTCACTTGTTTTGTAATAAGTTGTTTCCTCACTGGGAAGTTCCCTCCACCAACAAAATTTCAGGTCTAGATACGCCTACTCCCCGTTTCTCTCTTCTGGTACTTCAAGTTATTCAGTACTTGAAAAGATAAAAGTTTTCATTTATTTGGCTATTCTCTCCCCTCATGGGGTCTCCACAAACCTTAGGAGATGCTTCTAGGAGTTCTTTGGACCAAACCCATCTCTTACCTGGGGATCTGTCTTTTGGTTTGAAACCTGTCTGAACTGAGCGGACAACAAACACAGTGCATTGCCAGGCTGGTATTCCCAGCCTTTCCAGCTTGGTAGGACATGCCAGATCTTGTGCCCTGCTGGCTTAGCCTTGGAAGACCCAGGGTCACCTCCAGGCCACAAGGAGACACCAAAGTTGTCCTCAGATGCATCTGCAAAAAAGAATGCTTGGCATTTGTAGGGCATGTAGGCAGATGACCACAAAGGACTGTTGAGGAGTATTCTTCCATGGCTCCTTCCTTCCAATCAATAGACAAATAATGCCTGGTATGAATGAAGAGCATTCTGATATAACCCACATTCTTCTCATTTCTTTTTCTCTTTGTCACCAAACATAAAACACAGTCTAGGTTATGAATTTGAAAATTTGGAAATTATAAAATCCTTATTTTTATCCTTAGGGAGAACTTGAAGAAATGATAAAGCCTGAAGGTGTGGCATTTGTGGAGGAAATACTATGGATTAAAGCAAGACTATTGCCATTCTTGGGGGATACATTTACATTTCATTTGTCACTCATTACTCTGCCTCTCAGAGGATAGAGGGATTTTCTGAAATTAGATGACCTTTAACCTCAGATCTGATTCAACTACCTGGAAAAAACATAGTGACTACCTCTCTGATTTTGTATTTATCCAGCTAATTTCCCTACCTAGAAAAAAGAAGCCTCCAATTACATATTTGCCATAAGAGGTTATGCCTCTGTGAATTGATGCAATCTGAGGGATAGATAAGCTGCAAATAGCTGGGAGCTTCTGGAGAGAAACTCCCTACCTATGGTTTGTATCCCATAGATAGCAGCCAAAACAGATTCATGAGTCATGACGGGATTCCTAGAGGCAGTCTCTCAGAGTCTTCAGCATTCCTGCCTTCCTCTTCTTGCCTCACTACAGAATGGAAAGAATTTCAAAACTCTGTCCTTTATATGACTATAAACAAATGAGAAACTACTGATGAAGCCATTTAAAAAATTGGCCAAGAAACTTTATTTTCACATGGATGGAAAAAAGAGATGTTTTCAGTTTCATAAGAATTTAGTTATGCTTTGTTTCAGTGGATATTTTATAGACTCAAAGAAGTTAGAGCTTTCTAGACCATCTTCTAATATTGTAGATAAGCACATTGAGATCCAAAGAGGTTAGGCATTTCAAAGCAGCTAGATGGTATAGTGGATAGAACACAAGATTTGGGATTAGGAAGATCTGAATTTAAAAACTGCCTCAGGCACTTACTATCTGTGTGACCATAGGCAAGTGATGTAACCTTGCCTCCATGTCCTCATTGGTAAAGTGGGAATAGTAATAGCATTTAGCTCTCAGGATTGTTGTGAGGATAAAATGGAATAATACTTATAAAACGATTTGTGAACCTTAAAGTGCTATATAAATATGATTACTATTAATTGTATATCATAGTTCTTTCTTTCCCAGTTTATATTGGTTTCTGTCTATTTGCATAGACAGACAGTGGCAGAGCTCAGTCTGCCAGGGACTGGGAACAGGACTTTTCCTATTATACCACTGTGCCTCTCTGAAGTTTATTTTCCCCCATTTTCATCTTCCATTTCATTCTTATTTTCATCATTTATCTTAAATGTATTATTACCACCACCATCACCACCACCACCACCCTCTCTTTATTATTTAATTTGACCCTCATGACAAAGAAACAAATGAAATATTGTTGAATCCCAGCCCCCAACGCCAGGTTGATGACCAAACTGAGACAAGAATGCGGGTCTCTGGATTCCTACATTAGCGTTCCTTCCTTTACCCAATGGTCACTGCATTATCCCAAACATTTTTTCTAAGTTTCTCATTTCAGAGTGACAGGGAGGTTGAGTGAGGGAGCAACTGAAAATTCCATTCCTCATTATTTACTTAATTATTTCTACACTGGAGCAAATGCCGTGGACTGATATTTCTTCATGGGAATTCTGGCCACATTGTGTTTGGCACTGACTAGCAACTATTTATGGAAACTGCTAAAAACAATTCAGAGAATCTGTTTCAGTTTAGTTGTCTACAGTGATTTTAGTTTCATTATCAAGGAGAGACAAGAGGTTCAATATTTATTTTTAGGGGCTTTCTAGGCCATGGAAGATGGTTAGAGTAAGAAGGATGGAGAGGAGCAGGGATAATAAGGAGGTCAATCATTGTGGGACTTGGTGACAGAGGCCTGTCTAATTGAGTTGTGTAGCAATCCACTGTCAAGCAGCCTTCTGATCCTCTTTGAATCAAGGCCCTTCTCTCCAGCTTGTCTCCTGGACTAACTTTAGCTCTTTCCATTTCCTTTTGACCCCCACAGGAATGTCCTCCAGTCTTCAGGACATAATCATAGTCATAGAATTAGACATGGAAGTAACTTTCAGGATCTACTGGTCTGCTCTCCTCATTTTACAGACCACAAGATCACAGATCTAAGGGACCTCAGAGACCATTGAGTCCAATCCCTCATTTTACAGATGTGGAAACCAAGACCTGGGAAAGTTGAAGTCACCTGGCTGGTAGGGGGCAAAGTTTATATTTGAACCCAGGCTATTGGATTTGAAAATCAGTGCTCTTTCTATCAGCATAGGTTAATTAAACTTATACAAAATAAGTTATATGCATGGTACAGAGAAGTAATATATGTCTTGGCCCCTGTGATTGTCATTGAAGGAAACAACTCCCGTAGAGAATGTACCCACAACCCTTGTGACCACCAACATCAACCACTGACCAACTGCTATGATAAGCAGGTAAGACAGATATAGTAGCCTACCTCCTTCCAAACTGACTCCAATGGCCATCATCCATGGGATCAATCATTGTCAAGAAGAGTCCAGTGATCTATCCCTGCCAACAATTTAGACACTTTGACATAAAACCTAAATATGACACTTTTATTGTTCTTAGTTTTACACTTTGAAAACAAACCTAATCTCTTCTCCTCTTGACAATTCCTCAAGACTTGAGGACAAAATATTCCAAATTCCTTCAGCCAATCTTTGTGGCCCTTTACCATCCCTGGTTGCCCTTCTCTGGACATTCTCCAGCTTGTCCTTAAAACATGTTGCTCAGAATGGAACATAGTCCTTCAGACGAGATCTGATGAGATCAGAGAACAGTGGACAATTACCTCCCTATTCCTGGAAACTAAGCCCCTCTTCATGTCACCCAGTCTATCACATTAGCATTTTTGGCTCCCATGCCATCTTGGGCTTACAGTTCTCTAAAATCCCAAGATCTTTTTCGGAGCAATAGCCATGGATCCATGCTTCTTCTATCTGTTTCTTGTGAAGTTGATTGTTTGTACCAAAATGCAAGATTCTACATTTGTCCCTATTGAATTTCTTCTTATTAGACTCAGCCCAATGATTGGGCTCTGTTCTCTTGGATCCTAACATTCAATCAATAAATATTCATTAAGTAGTTACTGTATGGCAGAGACTGTGCTAAGTGCTAGGGATATAAAAAGAGTCAAAAAACAGTCCCTAAATGGAGAGACAATATGCAAACAAATATGTACAAAGCAATATAGGATAAATAAGAAATAATTTGCAGAGAGAAGGCACTAGGGGAAAGACTTCATATCAAAACTGGACTTTTAGTTGGGTATTAAAGGAAGCCAGAGAAGTCAGGAGGCAGAGTTGAGGAGGGAGGGTATTCCAGGTGAGAGAATAGCCAGAGAGAATGCCTCAGGCCAAAAGATGGAGCATCTAGTCATCCACTGTGTTATCACTCTTCTTTCTCTGAGCATACCATCTATGTCTTCATCCAAGTTATTGATAAAATGTTAAATAGCAGAAGGCCAAGCCGATATCCCTGGGTTATTCTAATGTAGAGTATTGTTATAGAGGGTTGTGGTCTGTAGCTGATTGGTTGGTTGACTGTTGTCCTTCATCTTCTAAGAGGACCAAAATGACATCACCATTGTAAAGTGAAAATTCGGCGTGTCCGACTATGGCTGATCAAACCAATATGAGCTTGGAATGCTCTACCACAGGTTGGGCACAGATAGTCAGTTTGAATATTTGGGGTGGATATCCCAAATTTGCACATCCTGTGTTTACTTTTTGCTGTCTCAATTCTGCTTTGCTCAAAGAGCACAGCATCTTTTCTTATGGGGGCATGCCATGCTGAGCAGTCCTGTGCCAGTGTCTTCCATGTTGCACAGTCAAATCCAAAGTTCTTGAGAGAGACCTTGAGAGTATCCTTGTATCATTTCTTCTGGCCACCATGTGATCATCTGCCCCATGCAAGTTCTCCGTAAAATAGTCTTTTTGGTAAGTGTACATTTTGCATTCGAACAACGTGGCAGATCATTGGAGCTGCACTCTCTGAAGCATAGATTGAATACTTGGCAGTTCAGCTCAAGCAAGGACTTCAGTGTCTGGTAGCTTATCCTGCCAGGTGATCCTCAGAATCTTCCTAAGACAGTTCAAATGGAAGTGATTCAGTTTCCTGACATGGCGCTGGTAGACTGTCCATGTTTCACAAGCATACAATGAGGTCAACATAATGGTATGTAGCTAGAGGACATATCAAAGCTGTGGCCCATATTTTCAAACCTGTGGCCCACACATATGGATATGTATCAAGTGACCTTGTTTTCATTTGCACACCTTGCTAGTATCTGACAAATTAAATTATTCAATCAGTCACCACAGTTATAGAATCATAGAATTTTAGAATCGGAAGGAGACTTAGCCAGCATCCAATTCAAATCACTAGTTTTATGGAAGAGAAATCTAAGGCTCCAAAGATTTAGGTAATTAGCCAAAAGTCACACTAGCTCAGCTATCACTGAATTTAGAGAAATATTCAAGAGTTTCCCTTCTAGGTACTAACTTGCAGTTCCTAAATGTAGTCAATGAATAGTTAAAACTGAAATATGCTGTGTGGATAATAAATATTTATCATAGCTTTAAGAAATACTTTAACAAATAAAAAAGAAAAAGTCTTATTATTTTCCTGTGACTTGTGGAACCATCAGGCAAAGCATCACATGGCTATTAATTAAATATCCCCAGACTCATTGGGAAATTTCTATATCTTATATAGTATCTTACAACATAGTTCCTTTGCTTCATATGACTCAAAGACCTTTCAGAATCTCTCTGTCATTTTGTCTTTAGTGAAGCATTCTGAGTCAGTCAAAGAAGATATTTTCTTCCCTAGTCCTCAGAACATACCTTGAACCTTTCTTAGGCTTTTGTCATGATCTACGTGTCCCACGTTTGAGGCGTATGTATGTTTAAAAATTGTCTGTGCCAAATCTTCTCAAGGGAGAAGACAGCTCAATGTTCTGTACAGAGTGTGTACCTAAGAAAGGTTCACTGAATTCAATTTAGTCAAGACAGAGAAGGATGGGCATTATTGCTTTAAGAGTCTTGAACTGGATTCTAGCTATTTCTATCTCTCAAGCTAAATAGATCAGATGGTTTTGGGGGGAATCTTGCAAACCTTTCTCATAATTGTACCTTCCCTCTACTCTCCAAAAGAGAATTGTGTCAAAATTTTCGTTCATACTGTTAACATTAATTAATTGATTCATTAACCAAATATTTACTGAGTCTCTGCTATGTATAAGGCACAGAGCTAGGCTGTTAGGTTGTGGGTATATAAAAATTTAAACATGCCAGTCCCTTCTCTCAGTGAGCATTCATTCCACTTGGGGCATAGGGAGGCTTAGAAGAAAGAGTTAATATGACTTTAAGACTGATGGGGAAATCCAAGAAAAAGTCACAGTGATTCATTTTTCTAGCCTAGGTCAGCATATCAGCATAGGAAGGCAGACAGAAAGGTCTGTAAATGTTAGGAACAGGATTGGTCTAGGTGTGGTTGTTAGGAATATTTCAGTGCCCAAGGAAAGGCTGTGCAGGGTAAGTGGAAAGGGTAAGTGGAGATCCTATACCAGAGCAAAGGGGTCCTATACCTATTCCAGAACAAGAAGATGTGAATAAGTGCCATTTGGTGACTTTGCACTCATTACCCAGTTCTAAGTCACAGACTCAGTGAAGGTACATATGCCCAGGGATAGCATTCCAAGGTAAGGAGAGGCACAAGCCCTAGGTGTTGAAGGGAGGGAGAAGTAAGTTCAGTATCAAGCAGCAGCTGTGTGGCTCACACTCTAGAAGTAAAGAGGTTTTCCCAGTATGAAACTTGCAAAGGAATAACCAGGGCAGGCATCTCAGATGAAAGGGGAGCTTTCAATTCTTTCATTTTAAACCAGCAAGACTTCCAAGCTGGTTGATAGCAGCTGAGTCCTATAGCAATCTACTATTGCTCAGATCATACACAGGTCAGGAACTTGCAGAGTTCAGATTGGGAGCAGCCCACAGAATTTGACCTATATTAGACTACTTTGAGATCACCAAAAGCTTGTAGGTCTCTAGCCTGCATTGTCCTTGAAATCCTGAAGTAACACAATACTCACTACCCCAGGAAAGTAGCAATAGGACCAGTCTATACCTTCCCTCTAGAAGTCTGGAGAGTTTGGCCCTAATACCAACTCCAAAGTGGGGAAATAGATTGGAAGAATGAGCAAACGGAAAAGAATCCCAGTATAAAAAGCCATTATGTTAGCAGGAATGCTCAAGTCACAAACCTAGAAGAGTATGACTCCAGAACATTTACAGCAAAGACTCAGAATAAAACACAGCTTGGGCACAAGAATTCTAGAATTCCTAGAAGAGATAAAGCAGGAGTGAAAAATGTTTTTATAAATGAAAAGAGAGCACTTGAGGGAAAAATAGAAACAAAATGAGAGCTTTGGAAGAAAGTATTGGAAAGAAAATTAATAGCTTGTCACAGTGGTTTGTTGCCCAAGCAACAAATACCCTTAAGAATGGACCAAATAGATACCAATGACTCTAGAAATACTAAAACAAAGTAAAAAGAGTGGAAAAATAGAAGGAAATGTGAGGTATTTCATCAGAAAAACCATTTACCTGGGAACTAGATTAAGGAGAAAAAAATTAAGAATCATTGGACTATGTGAAAACTATGACCAAAAAGAAAAAAAAAAAACCTAGGTAGTATATTTCAAAAAATCTTAGGAGAAAATTGTTCAGTTCTTTAGAACCTGAAGGCAGCATGAAATAGAAGGGATTCACTGGTCACTTCCCAAAAGAAATCCCAAGTGAAAACTCCTGGGAACATCATAGCCAAAAATCCAGAGTTTCCAGTTCAAAAGAAAAAAAAAATAGTGCAAGGAGCGAGAAAGAAAGAATTCAAGATGGAGCCACTATCAGGATCACACATTATTTAGCAGTCATGACAGTGAAGAAATGGAGAGCCTGGACTATCACATGTCAGAAGGCAAAGGATATATAAGTTCATTGCTAAGAATAATCTAACAAAACTGAATATAATCCTGTGGGGGAACAATAGATGTGTAATGAAATAGAGAACTTCCAAGTATTCCTAATGAAAAGATCAGAGTTGCATAGAAGTTTAAAGTTCAAACACAGAGGTTAAGAGAAACATGAATAAGTAATGATAAAGGAATAGACAAGGATAAAATACTTACATTTAAATATGGGGAGATGATATATGTGTCTCCTATCATCATCTGGGGTCATAGAAGGAATCTAATTAGGCAAAGCCTGGGAAGTAATTCTATTATGTCTTGATGATCTTAAGAGAAGAGTGGAAAGAGATGGAAAGATAAATACATAGTGGAGTGGGCAAAGAAAAGAAAAAGGTTAGAGAAAATTATCTCATGTAATAAAGGTCTGCAAATACAAACAAGGAGGGAGTGAGGAGAGTTTAAACCTTACTCTTATCTGAACTGGTCAAAGGAGGGAAGACACACACAGAATTGGGTATAGAAATACATTTCACTAAACAAGGAAATAGGAAAGAAAGAGGAGAAAGGAGAAAGGGAAAATGGAGAGTAGAATGAAGGAGGGATTATACTTAAGTAAAACAAACTTTAATTGGAGGTGTGCAAAAATATTTATAATTTTTGTGTGATGCAAAGAATGAGAACCTGAGGGGGTACCCATAAATTGGAGGAATGGCTGAACAAGTAATGACATATAAATGTGATGGAATGTAGGTTAGTCCTTCGTTGCTGAAGAAGACCACGCCATCAGAGAAATAACGACATGACTTGCACTTGACTTTGTTTTGAGTGAGGGAGGGCTGTGCAGGTCACCAGCCTCACTTCTCCTCCAGAGCCATCTGAATCCAGTAACCAGATATTCATCAGGATGACTGGAGATGACTCAGGATAAGGCAGTTGGGGTTAAGTGACTTGCCCAAGGTTGCACAGCTAGTGAGTGTCAAGTGTCTGAGGTGAGATTTGAACTCAGGTCCTCCTGACTCCTGCCCTGGTGCTCTATCCACTGCACTGCCTAGCTGCCCCCAAATGTGATGGAATATAATTGTACTGTAAGAAATGATAGTGGGAATGGCTTCAGGGAAACAGGGGAAGATTTATATAAACTGATGTAAAGTGAGGTAAACAGAACCAGGAGGACAATTTGCATAATGAGAATAATATGGTAAAGACAAATAACTTTTAAAGAATCAGGGGTTCTGATCAGCATAATCAACCTGTAAAAAAGTCCATGATGAAATGCATTACCCACGTCTTGATAGAGAAGGGAAAGACAGAGAGTGAAGGGAGATTTTTTTCATGGTTTTGCTTGACTTTGCTTTGTTTTGCTTAACTATACATGTTTGTAGCTGGGGTTTTGTTTTTTTCTTCTTAATTGGAGGGGGGGTTATGATGAGAGGGTGAGAAAATGGATTTTTGCTGATTAAATAATTAGAATATAATTTTAAACAAAGGATAGTACAAGGAGGAGACCGATGAGGGGTTGAAGGAGAAATCTAGATTAAAGTCCTCAAGGAGTATTTGAAGGGAGAAAACATTTTGGGTTGGGAGCATCAGAGAAGGTTTCAGGGAATCCCTGAACCTAGCCTTGAAGGAAAACAAAGATTCTGAAACATAGATAGGAGGAAGTGCATTCCAACATGCCAGGTGATCTTGGCAAATGCACTGACGTAAGAGACAGTATATCAAGTTCAGGGAACAATTAGTGATCCAATTTTTCAGGAATATATAGTGCATAAAAGATAGAAATATAATAGCTAAAATAATAGCTAACATTTATGTAGCATCTATTCTGGGCCAAGCATCATGCTGACTGCTTTACAACTGTTATCTCATTTGATTCTTGCAGTGATCCTGCAAGGTGGGTGCCATTATCCCCATTTTACAGAGGAGGAAACTGAGTCAAACAGAAGCAGTGATTTGGCCAGGATCACACTAATTAGCTAGTGTGGCTGGCTAGTAAGTGTCAGAGGACAGATTTGACCTTAAGTCTTCCTGGCATTAGCTGAAGCTAGAGTTTGAAGGGCTTTAAATGGCATTTTGCAAAATGTCAAGGTATTTTTCACTATCTCTCTGCAGAAAAAGGTTGAGAAGGAGTGATTAGAGAAGTAGGAGAACTAAGTAAGAGCATTGTCATGAAAGACAAGGGAAAAGGAAGTATCCAAAGGTTTGGGAGGTTCAACAGCATGCAAAGCTGTAGGAAGGTCAAAGAGGATGAAATACGAGAGAAGACCATTGGTTTTTACAATTAATTACCTGATGCAAAACAAAGCAAATCAATAATTTTTTTTTTAAATCATGAGCTATCCTTGCCACATTGGTTTTGCTTCCCATAAGAAAAGTTTTTCATCACCACTCTTGTTATTTGCTGTACCCTTCTGAACCTTTAATAAATGCTTTGGGGATTTAAACACGATATAAGAAACCTAAATAAAAGTTGACAAACTGAAACAGGTTGGAGGCTAGATGACAAGGCAGTGATATTTCTTGATTTAATGCTTGGATAGGCATCAAGAATAGCCTTACAAAAGTTGAAAAATATGTAGCAGAATCAAGACATGAAAGAGAATAAAGGCTTTTCAACTTACCTAGAAGTCTCAGGCCTGTGTATCATGACCACTTTCTTCAGAAACAGAGCTAGAAGGCTATGGAACAATCAATGGTCTCACAACAGAAAAACTTTTTTTTTTTCAAACAAGGAGATGATTGGTTATTTGACATGGGAGTAAACTGAGTCAGCTGCCTCTGTTCATTCAGGTCATTGATTGACTTGTTTTTATCAGCCTCCTTAATGGCTGACTTGACTTGGCTACCCTTTCATGACATTACTTTTAAGGGATAACATGTAAATTTCCATGATGGTGGTACAAACATCACTTGGAGGAGCTAGGTGGTGCAGTGATAGAGGGCCAGGTCTGGAATCAGGAAGTCTCACCTTCCTTCAGATCCAGTCTCAGACACTCACCAGTGTGACCCTAGGCAAGTCACCTAACTCTGTTTGTCTCAGTTTCCTTATCTGTAAAATAAGATGGAGAAGAAAATGACAAACCACTCCAATATCAAAAGGGGTCAAGAAGAGTTAGACACAACTGAACAACAAAAGTCCAAGATGCAAAACAAAATAATAAATTTTAAAAATCATCTATTATTTTTATCATACTGCTATAACTTTCTAGTGCAACTTGAGAAGTTTTTCATCTCCACCCTTGTTATGTTGCTATGATCCTATGAAAATGCCAGTGTGGGTGAGGCTCAGTGCCTGCAGTAGATTATTCATCCAGTGATTGTTAAAAAAAAAATCTCACACTAAGATTTCTTTAATATTTAGATGTATCTCTGAACTTATTAATATATCTTCCTCCCAATGGATAAACGCCAGTGGTTTCTTATCACCTCTAATATTAAATTAAAATCCTCCATTTGGCATTTACAGTTATCCCTTCTGCCTAAAATTCCACCTTCTTCCTCTGGAAGCTTTCTGGATTCCTCCTTCATTCCAGTGCCTTCCCTTTGGTGATTATCTCCAATTTATCCTGGATCTACCTTGTTTGTCCATACAGCACAGTAGTTGTTTGCATGTTGTCTCCGTTATTGGTCTCTAAGCTCTTCTGGGGCGGGGCGGAGATTTTCTTTCAATCCCTATCATTTAGTTCAATGCCTAGGTGTTTAACAAATGTTTACTGACTGATAGATCCCAGTCTATGCACTCCCATTCATCCTGTGTTACTTTTCCCCACATGAAGCATGCTGATGTAAATGTTCTAAAAATTGTGATTCATAGTTTTTTTCTGTCCCCTTTTCTTCCAAGTCATCTCTGTCACTGAGGAATGAGAAAAAACAGGCCTATTTTGTATTTTTACTTATTTTGTAGGTCACTGGCACAAAAAACCCCCAAAACTGAACTACTTATATATATATGTATATATACATATATATATGTTTCACACTTTTAGCTGTTACCAAATAATTAATGTCAGAAACGTTAATTAGCTAATTAAAATAAAACTAGTATATTGAAAACACTAATCTTTGAACTGAATCTGGAGAATGATTGATCTAAAAGCTGAATTATCAGCTTTTGATGGTGAGGGACTATTCTGTTTTCACCTGAAGTCCTGGATAAGCCATTGTAGAGAAAACAGATTAAGGAAAGCTGTGAGAATAAAGAACAGGTTAGGAAGAAATCTTGTCCAAGAACCAGTGCTCGGAGAGTGGCTGCCACTGCATTTCAACCTTGGTGGAGAAATACAAGGAGAGGGGAGTGCTAGCACACTCTAGACCTATTTCCTTCCTCCTAGTCTAAGGACATTTGAAATGAAGGGGAACTATGGGCTCACCTATATAGCCTATATATATGTATATAGGTTCTTCCTTCTGTGATCTTTCTTCCTTTCTTTCCCAGGGTCACATAGCTAGTAACTGACTGAGGCCAAATTTGAACTCAGAGCCTCCTGACTGCAGGGCTAGTGCTCTATCTACTGCATCACTTAACTGCCCAGCTTCTGTGCTATTTCAAAAGCTTTCTGGCCAAAGGTTGAAGTATGTGGTTACAGATTTTGGTGGGAGCTTAGACAGTTTTGAAGCCAAGATCCATTGGTTTGGGATCATGACATGGCATCTGAGGGACAGCACACAAATTCGCGTGTTAGAAAGCCTTTTCAAGTGAAATAACACTTATTATTTTTGTCATCATTATTATTATCTTAAAATAGATTTTTTCTGTATTTTATTTTAACATCATCTACTTTTCCTGCTTTATGTTTTCCTACTCCCTCCCAGAGAAATATCCTTTGTAACAAAGAATTTTTGTAATTGGAAGAGTAGAAAAAATTCCTTTTAGCAAAGTGAATCAGTACATTGAAAGAATCTGATATCCTGTGTAATGTTCCATGTTGTTCTATAGGCAAGTTTTGCAAAGAAATGGGAGAATGTATTTTATTAGATCACTTCCTTAAGATCATCCTTGGTCTTTATAATGTTGCAAGATCCAATTTTTCTGATTTGTGGTGGTTTCTCTCTCCATTTACATCTATATAGTCACCATGTATATTATTTTCCATGCTCTGCTTAATTAATTTTTCATTGGTTCATATAATTCTCACAGTAATAGTTCATGATATTAATGTAACACAACTTATTTACCTGTTTCCTAATAGATGAATTTCTACTTTGTTTTTGGTTCTTTGCTACTACAAAGAATGCTGCTATAAATATTTTGGTATTTTTTCTTTTTTTTGCCATTAACCTCTTTGGACATATACCTAGCTAGCAATGATTCTTTTGGACTAAAGGGTAAAAGAATTTATTCCAATTTTATTTGTGTAATGTCAAATTATTTTCCAGAATGGCCATACAAAATGCCCAGCTCCACCAACAATATATTACTGTATCTATCTTTCCACAACCCTTCCAACATGAACTATTTCCATCTTTACTTCATATTTGCCCATTTTCTGGGTGTGAGGTAAAACCTCAGGGTTGTTTTGATTCACTTTTCTTTTATTATTAGTGATTTGGGGCATTTTCTCAAATGGTTGTTAATAGTTTGCAATTCTTTTGAGAGCTGTTTATATTCTTTGATCACTTCTCCATTGTGTAATGGGTTTTGGTTTTATGTATTTCTATTAGTTGTTTATGTATCTAAGCCTTACCAGAATTATTTTATACGCATTTTCCCCCATACACCTCTTCTTTTACCTAGGCGTGTTTATTTTGTTTGTCTAAAAGCATTTCAATTTCAGGTAACCAAAAATTTTACCTTTTTATTCCTTATTTGAATAAGAACCCACCACCTACCCATACTTGGGTAAAGCATAAGATCTACTTCTCTTCTAACTTTTTTTCATGGTATGATCTTTAATATTCAGATCACATCTCCATGTTGAATTTATTGTGGAATATGGTGCAAGATGTTGGTCTAAACCTTATTTCTGCTAGACTTTCCCCATTTTCCCCAGCAATTTCCTTTAAATGGGGAGTTCTTTCCTACTCAAATTAGGCTTTCAGTTTATCAAACAGTTGGTCATTAAGTTTTCTTACATTTAGTTTTTTCTTGTCTAGTTTGATCCATTGGTCTTTTCCATTTTTTAACCAGGACTAAAGAGCTTTCTGTGATTGCTGCTTTATTTTGCAGTCTGAAAGTACACCTCCCTTCTTCATTTTTATCTTAAAACTATTTTTATCTTGATATTTCATAACTCTTGTTCCTTCATGTGAAATTTCTTATTATATTGTCTGGCTCTGTACAATATCCCTTTGGAGGAAAGTAGTTTGATTGATTTAGTACTACATTAACTTGTGTAAATTAAATTTTGTAAATTTCTGTAAATAAAGTTTTGTTGTATTGTCATTTTTATTTCAGCACATATTATTCTGTCCTCAATGTAGATACTTCTAATGTCTTTAACTTGGTTATTTCATACTACTAAATCTCATCGTAAATTGTCTTTGCTAAGGTTCATTCTCATTTTATAAGTAAGTAGTAGTCTATTGAGATTTGGCTCCATTTGCGTCTAATAGTTTCATCTCTAATGATTGTCTGTGTTATTTGGGTAAGTTACCTGGCATGTCTGGGACTCAGTTTCCTCATTTGTAAAATAAAGTTTGACCAGATAATTTCTGAAAACCTCTCAGTTCTGACATTCTCTAACATTCAGAAGTTAGAATGCTAGACAAGAAATTAAGAGTCCTGGGATTTATCTTTCTTCTCACTTGGTGGTGTGGGAATGCTTTAACTTTATTTTCTATATTCCTTGAAACTCAGTGGGATGATAAATTTTTAAACATTCTTGTCACTTTAAAGAATTAGGTCAATATGTGTCTATTCAATTTTAATCTTAAAGTAATTGCTTTTTGTCATATTGTTTTTTACTTTTTATTGAAACCTGTAATTTTTAAGTGATAATTAAAAAAATTGTAAATTCACATGCTTACTTCTTCATGACACCTTTCTTGTTTCCCTCCCTTCCCCTAATTTCAATTCCTATACCTTTTCCTTACTCTAGGATCATGAGAAAAGAGTTCCATGCAAACATGGATGCAGGCAATGTAGAGCTGGCTTATTTTGAGCATTATTTTATTGAGAAATGGCTTTTCGAAACAGCAACCTTGTCTGCAGAAGCTGAGATTTAAGACTGTACATGAGAAAGGAATGGATTATCTTCTCTATTTTCTGATTTGAGACTATCGATATCCTTAAAAATTTACTTCCGTTGACCCACCTCCAGCATGATCTCTCTTGCCATTGGTTGGCACAGAATCTTCTTACTGCCATTTATTTGATAAATGGTTCTTGAGTAACTGTGACCCCTTTTGGGGTTATTAATATTTTATACTTCTATAGAGTACTTTTACTTGCTGATGAAGAAGTGAGTTCAGTAAGAAAGGGCTGATCTACCAATGAGAGAAAAATGTCATTGTGAAATGAATTGAATTCTCTCCTAAGTGAAATTATTATTTTTTTTCTAGTGACTAAGGTTTCTTTTTAAAAAAATTTCAAAGGAGACAAGATGGTGGAGTAACAGCACAGACTTTCTAAAGTGCTCCTCCAAAACCCAGCCAAAGATCTGTAAAAAATGTCTCTAAACAAATTCTGGAGCTGCAGAACCCACAGAATGATGGAATGAAGTAAATCTCCAGCCCAAGACAGTTTGAAAAATCACCAGGAAGTGTCCATTGCTCCATACTGGGAGCAGAATGCAGTCCAGTGTAGGCCACACTAGTACAGAGGGGACTTGAGCAGGCCTTGGGGGGACTGAATCTCTCACACCTGTGGAGGTTTTCAGGCTTCATGACCCCAAAGCACTGAGAACAAATTGGAAGGTCAGTGAAAAAAAACTGTGGGACCTGTGTAAGAGAGTAGAATGGTTAGACCCCAGCCCCAGGGTGGTGGAGGGGGATGAGGGGGAGAGAAACCATTGGCAGCCACAGCAGCAGCAGGGGCAGCAGCAACCACTGTTTCTGGAGCTCTAGGCCCACAGATTATGGGGGGATTGGGTGTCTTACAGTACACCCTCCATCCCCACTGAAGCAGAAAACTACTTTGACAAAGAGCTCGAAAGTGAAGTAAATGGCTGAGGAAATGAGCAAAAATCAGAAAAAGAATCAGATTATAGAATCTTACTTTGGTGACAAGGAAGACCAAAACATGCAAACAGAAGACAACAAAGTCAAAGCTCCTTCATCCAAAGCCTCCAAGAAAAAAATGAATTGGTCTCAGGCCATGAATGAGCTCAGAAAGGATTTTGAAAATCAAGTAAGAGAAGTAGAGAAAAATTGGGAAGGGAAATGAGAGTGATGCAAGAAAATCATGAAAAACAAGTCAACTGCTTGCTAAAGTAGTCCCCAAAAATGCTGAAGAAAATAAAATAGACTAACCCAAATGACAAAAGAGGTACAAAAAGCCAATGAGGAGAAGAATGCCCTAAAAAGCAGAATTAGCCATATGGAAAAGGAGGTCCAAAAGCTCATTGAAGAAAATAATACCTTAAAGATTAGAATGGAGCAGAAGGAAGCTAATGACTTTAAGAAAAATCAAGAAATTATAAAACAAAACCAAATGAATGAAAAAATAGCAGACGATGTGAAATATCTCATTGGAAAAACAATTGACCTGGAAAACAGATCCAGGAGAGACAATTTAAAAATTATGGGGCTACCTGAAAGACATGATCAAAAAAAGAGGCTAGAATCATCTTTCAAGAAATTAGCAACGAAAACTGCCCTGATATTCTAGAACCAGAGGGTAAAATAAATATTGAAAGAATCCATTGATCACCTCCTGAAAGAGATACCAAAAGGAAAACTCTTAGGAATATTGTAGCCAAATTCCATAACTCCCAGGTCAAGAAGAAAATATTGCAAGCAGCCGAAAGAAACAATTTGAATCTTGTGGAAATACAATCAGGATAACACAAGATCTAGCAGCTTCTACATTGAGGGATCACATGGCTTGGAATATGATATTCCAGAGGTCAAAGAAGCTAGCATTAAAACCAAGAATCATCTACCCAGCAAAACTGAGTATAATACTTCAGGGGAAAAAAATAGTCATTCAATGAAATAGAGGACTTTCAAGCATTCTTGAGGAAAAGACCAGAGCTGAATAGAAAGTCTGACTTTCAAACACAAGAATCAAGAGGAGCATGAAAAGGTAAACAGGAAAGAGAAATCATAAGGGACTTACTAAAGTTGAACTGTTTACATTCCTACATGGAAAGATAATATTTATAACTCTTGAAACTTTTCTCAGTATTAGGGTAGTTGGAGGGATTATATATATATATATATATATATATATATATATATATATATATATATATATATATATATATATATATATATATATATATATATAGACAGAGGGCACAGGGTGAGTTGAATAGGAAGGGATGATATCTAAAAAATAAAATTAAGGGGTAAAAGAGGAATATATTGGGAGGAGAAAGAGAGAAATAGAATGGGGCAAATTATCTCACATAAAAGAGGCAAGGAAAAGCTTTTTCAATGGTGGGGAAGAGGGGGGAGGTAAGAGGGAAAAAGTGATCCTTACTCTCATCACATCTGACTTAAGGAGGCAATAACATACACACTCAATTTGGTATGAGAATCTATCTTACACTACAGGAAATTAGGGGGCAAGGGAATAAGCTGGATGTGGGGGGGATGATAGAAGGGAGGGCCAATAGGAGGAGGGGATAATTAGAGGTAAACACTTGAGGGTCAAAAGAGAGAATAGAATAAATGGAGGGCAGGATACAATGGAGGGAAATATAGTTAGTCTTTCACAATATGACTGTTATGGAAGTGTAACTGCACATGCATAACCTGTATTGAATTGCTTGCTTTGCAGTGGGGATGGTGGGGAGGGAGGAAGGGAGAAAAATTGGAACTCAAAGTTTTAAAAACTAATGTTAAAAGTTATTTTTATATGCAATTGAGAAATAAAATACATAAGTAATAGGGTATAGAAATCTATCTTGCCCACAAGAAAATAGAGGAGATGGGGATAAGGGAAGAGAGGAGTTTGATAGAAGGGAGGGCAGATTGGGGGAAGAGATAATCAGAATGCACACTGTCTTGGAGTGGGTGGAGGAGTGAGATAGGGAGAAAATTTGGAACTCAAGATCTTGTGGAAATGAATGTTGAAAACTAAAAATAAATAGATTAATTAAAAAAAGAAAAAATTAAAAAAAGTTTTATGCTTTTCCTCAATTACATGTAAAACAATTTAAAAAAACAATTTGAGTTCCAAATTGTCTATTTCCTTCTCTTCCCTCACCCTTCTCTGAGACGGTAAATAATTTTATATCCTAAATGAAAATATTATTATGTTATTCAGGCCTGATTTATTGATTATTTTAGGATAGGTTGACTCTCTTTTCCTAGAACACTATATATGGCCACTGTGGAATGTTTGAATTTATTATCTTTATCATTTTTCTTATTATTAACAATAATGATAATAACTGAAATTTACATAATGCTTTGAGAGGCAGCAGAGTAAGCCTGCCCTGAAGAGAGGGACTTAGAGTCCTGCCTGTGACTCATACAAGCTCTATGACCCTGGTCAGATCAGTTAATCTCTCACTGTTCTAGCCAGGGGCAGCTAGATGACACAGTGGCTATACCACTGGACTTGAAGTTAGGAAGATCTGATTTCAAATTTGACCTCAGATACTCACTAGCTGTATGACCCTAGTCAGGTCACTTAACCTCTATTTGCCTTAAGCCACCAAAGAAGGAAATGGCAAACCACTCCAGTAACTTTGCCAAGAAGCCACATAGGCAGTAGGGTCTATAGGGTCAGGAAGAGTGGAAAACAACTGAATAGCCACAATACTACCCTGCTTTTCTATATCTTTTTGGGCCTGCCAAATAGTATTAGCTGTAACCTCTCCTTTGTAGCTAAATGAATCCTGCTGTTTATTGGATGAGGTTATTTAGGGCTGTCTGTTTAAGTATTGAATGTCTACCAAGTAAAAGCATTTTTGGTGTTGGTGTAGTTGATTGGCCAAGAAGAACTTTTAAAGGCCCTTTTTAATCAGAAAATAATAAAAAATATGTTATCAGCAAAAAGTCGAACACTTACTGCAGCAAATGACATGCATGCCTTTCACCTAAGAGTTATTGTGAGATGTTTCAACCAGTCAGTCAATCAAATGTTAATTAAGCACCTGCTATGTGCAAGACACTGTGTTGTGCACCGGGAAAACAAATACGGTAAATGAAATAATCCCTTGCAAGGAATGTACATTCTAATGGGGGAGACAGCACATAAAATATACACAGCATCAACAGAAAATTAACAAATACAAATATATACAAAGTAGTTAAACACAAGGGAGTTTGGAAGGGAGGTCACTAACAGTTGTGGGGATTTGGAAAGGTTTTGTGCAGAAGACAGTGTCTGGGCTGCCTCTTAAAGGAAGAGAGGCAAGGAAGGAGATGTAGGTAGATGACTTCGTGCTGGGCCTGGGGTCAGGAAGACTGGAGTTCAAATCCAGCCTCAAACAGTTATTAGCTGTATGACCTTAGGCAAGTTACCTAACCTCTGTTTGCCTCAGTTTCTCCAACTGTAAAATGGGAATAATTATAGCACCTACCACCAAGAGTTGTTATGATGATCAAATGAAATATTTTTCAAGCACTTAACACAGTATTTGGCATGTAGTAGGTGTTATGTAAATGCTAATTATATATCATATATTATAATAGTATACTATATAATCAAATAATTGTATTATAATAGTATTGTAATACCATAATTATAGGAGGTGCCATACAAGTGCTATTATATGTTTGTTTATTACATAATATATTACATGTGTGTGTGCTCATTCTTTGTTGCCCAAGAAGACCATGCCATCAGAGAAATGATGACATGACTTGCACTTGACTTTGTTTTGAGTGAGGGAGGGCTGTGCAGGTCACCAGCCTCACTTCTCCTCCAGAGCCATCTGAGTCCAGTGACCAGATATTCATCAGGATGACTGGAGATGACACAGGCTGAGGCAGTTGGGGTTAAGTGACTTGCCCAAGGTCACACAGCTAGGGAGTGTCAAGTGTCTGAGGTGAGATTTGAACTCAGGTCCTCCTGACTCCTGCACTGGTGCTCTATCCCCTGCACCATCTAGCTGCCCTCCTTTATATTACATATAATAATAAGAATTATATGTACACATAACTGATGCTATTATTATTCCACTTGTGGAGGATTGCCATTTGAAAGTCATAGGAATGGAAGACAGCATTATGCATTAGGGGAGTAATATCCAATGAGACTGGAAGTGAGGCTGAGTGGTGTAGGGCTTTAAAATACAAACAGGAATTTTTCTTTTATCCTAGAGGCAAAAGGAAACTACTGAAGTTGACTTAGTAAGGTGGTGACATGGTTAGATCTGTCCTTAAGGACAGTCACTTTGGCAGTATATTGGATGGACTGGAGTGGGAGAGAGACAGATTAGACAGGGAGACAAATTTAGGAAGTTGTTGGAGTAATTTAGTCAAGAGATGGTGAGGGCCTGAGTAGAGGCAGCTGGGTACATGAAAAGAAGGGGCAGGATGCAAGGGATGTAGTGAAATTAGAAATGACAAAATATGGCAACTGATTATGGGGTGAGAATGAGGAATCAGAGACATTGGAAGAATGGTAGAGTTTTCAACAGGAATAAGAGAGTTTGGAAGAGGAGAAGGTTTAGGGGGAAAGATAGTGATTTTGGTTTCACATATGCTGAGTTTAAGTTATCTCTGGGACATCAGTTTGAAATACCCAGTGTCCAGTTAAAGAGATGTAACAGGAGCTTGAGGAGAGAATGTGGCTGGATTCATAGATCTGGGGATCATCTGTATAGGGATGACAGTTAAAGTCATGGGCAGTGGAAAAACAGAGAGAGAGACAGAGACACAGAGACAGAGAGAGAAACAGAGAGAGAGGAAGAGGAAGTATAGAGGGAGAAGAGAAGAGGGACCAGGACAGAACTTTGAGGAACTTCCAAAGTTAGGACTGTGATACTGATGTTAGACCAGCAAAAGTGAATGAGAAAGAGCTGTCAGAGAGGTAAGAGGTTAATCAGAGGGTTGCTGGAGAGGATAGTCATTATAGAGGTGAATAATTAGGACTGAGAAAAGGCCATTAGTTTTGGAAATTATGATAAATTAAAAAGAAGGGCACTGGGATACAGATTTATTTATCAGTATATTGTAGTGAGATTCCTGCCCACTCTAATTTTTATATGGATAAAAACATCAAAGAATCATTAGTAGCCTAGACTCTGTAGCCTTTATTTCTGTTGATATCTATATAATATTATTTATATTTATATATTACATTTTATAATAAATATTAATATATCCCACCTCTTTGTATCTCTCTCTACTAAATCTGATTCTTTGCCTAAATATCCTTTGTAGATTATTAGCTCCTTGAGGGCAAGAACTGTTTCATTTTTGTCTTTGCATCCCCAGCACATAGCACACATGTAGTAGGCACTTAATAAATGTTTGCTGAATTGAGTTAAGATTATGCTGCTTGATCCATAGATAGTACCAATGATGGAACCAAAGACTGAGGAATGATCTCTGAATGCTACAAATACCTCTGACTTTTTTTTTTCCTAACGAGAAAAAAGAGTAAAGTAATGGAAAAAGTATGCTTGAAATCTATTCAAGGTTATTAGTTTGGAAAATCTAGTCTTGAAACTGACAATTGTTGAAGAAAATGGATAGAGACTGCTCCACAAAAGTCCAGTTCTGCTCTGCTGTCTAATTATGATAGGGACATATCTCTGGGTTCTCAAAAGCTCTGCCAGTGGAGTGCCAATTCTGGAGATTTCTGCCTGTCTGGAAAGGCTTCAAGAACAGTGCTTGAGAACCAGTATGATAAGGCTCATTACCAGGAAGCTGTCTATTAAGTAAAGAATGCCTTGATCATGATGATTCATGCAACAAAGGAAGATACAAAATGATTCTAAGTCTTGTGTAGCTTCCGCAGTAATGTTGGCAGAATGGTGGAAAATGGGGCAGAGGGTATTAAGTCATACAGTATTTAGACTGTGTTATATTTTAATACTTTAATACATTTATGATATTTCCATATAGGTATTGCCCCTGATGTTATAGACTATATAACTCTTCCACATCTTCTCATTCTATATGATTCTCTTTCCTGTGTCCTCCCTAATTATTTCATGTAGTACTTCTCTAATGTGCTGGAGCCCTTCTGCTCAGTATTTTGACATTGTGTGACTACTATTCCAGCACTTGGATTGTCCATCTGTTATACCTTGTTCTACTTTACTTGAGTGATTGGTCCACCTCTTTTTTCAATCATACATTTCCTGGAGAATAGCTTTTATTCCACTCGTACTCAAGTCATTGTCAGTAATATGCTGCAGTCTACTTATGCCTCCCATGTGTGTATCTCTCATCCTTTGTGATATCTACAATTTTGATTCTCTTATGATCATGGTGGTGTTTCACTGGAGGACTGTGGGTCTTACAAAGATGTTTTTTCCTGTCCTTGATAGCTTGGAATCATTAAAACCACTTTGAAATTTTCCAAATGCACTTGTGCTCACTCCCTTCCTGTTACCCCTGGGCCCAGCTTACCATTCCATCTTTGGTTCTTGTCCAAGATTTATTTATCTGACAGATTTAATCAAGAAGTTACCTATACATCCACCTGTGTCATCGTCTGAACAAATTCTTCTTTCCTTTAGTATCCTTTGTATGGATTCAATTCAGTCAATGCCATAAGTGTTTATGGTTGTGTTGCTTTCATCTGAATGGTCGTAGTTAGTCTAAAAAGCTTTTGCCCTCTTACATTCCTTAATTTTGAACTACATTTTCCTATACTTGTTTCTCCTCTCCTGTACCTAATTTTACATTTGTACCCACTGAATATGAGCACTACCCCTCTAATAATGCATACCTGTAATAATGCTACCTCTCCACATACTGTCTCAGCCTATCCCATTCTTTTTGTGTTCATCCAACATATGAAAGTATTTTTCTAGGTCTTTTTACCATTCCAATGATATCAGTGGAGCATTCAGCCTGTCCATTTGTTATTCTACATGCTCATGATCTGATCAGACCATCTGAGCTTCCTTACTGATAAGCTTGCTTACTGATAATCTTTGGTGACACTTCTTGCCCACAAGTCAGTATTGATAATATGCTACAGCCCCTTCTGTTTCCTATGATTTTTATTTTCTCCAAGTTTCTTTTGGACTCACTATTCTACAATTAGTTGTCATATAGTGTAGGTGTTCAAAGGATATTAGTTTAAAGAGATAGGCTTTTGTGTCAGGGAACAATTGAAAATACAGCAAAGTTTCACAAATGCGGCTCAATTTGCTCTGCCTTCTGTTCAATTCTGAGCTAACTCAGCACTTGTAAGTAGTTTACTGCTGATCCATATCTTGATGGGCAAATTTATGAGACTATGTCTTATAGTCTGGGAAGTATGTAACTTTCATCTAGTTGGTTCTTCCTGTGTTGTAAACCATGAAACAAACAGAAAAAAATTAATGAAATTTAAAAAAAAATTATTTCTTTTGCAGCCTTTGATACCTCAAAGATCTGTAATTTGGATATGCCCTCCACCAACAGATATTGCAACTTGTAAAAAGGTCTTTGAGAGTTGCCATTGTCAAAATGTTCATCACTCCTCTGTCGTGTCTCTAAATTTTAGTAGTCTTGTCTTTGGGTAGCAAACATGCATGGTCGTGAGATGGTCTCCTGAACTGTCCTTGAGGATTCCTCATATCAATAGTACTTTTCATAACTTACACCCTTCTGAGGTGTATGACTGAGAACTCAGGGAAGAGAATAAACATTTATATACTACCTACTATGAGCCAGTAGTAGGCTAGGAGCTTTTTTTCAAACATTAAGTCATTTGATCCTCATAACTCCCCCAGAAGGTGAATTTTAATCATATCCTCATTTTGCAGTTCAGGAAACCTAGGCAAACTGGTTAAATAATTTGCCCAGAGTCACACAGATAGGAAGTATCTAAGACTGAATTTGAACTCAGGTCTTTCTGATTCCAAACTCAGCACTCTATGCATTCTGCCACCTCCCCATCATGATGAGACACCAGTGTAGGACTTCACTAGTTTTTAAATTTTTTTTAATAAAATATTTAAAAATAGGCATAGGTGGTTTTAATACAGGGTTAATCAAGATAATCAGGTTAATTTCTCTTAGTGATCTGGATAGACTTCTTGTTTGGACTTTCTCATGAGTACAAACCACCTGTGGCTGGAAGTGAAGCCCTCACAGAAGGATCTGCACAGTAGTAGTGCAGGACAGGTGGTCCTGCCAGTTCTTCCCATGAAACTGGCTCCAGGAATTTGGTGTAGTCCAAAATTCCCCCTTCTTCTCTCTGGAAGGCTAGGTGTGGTCAGAACACTTTCCACTTCACTGTCATACCCTAGTAGTATTCTGGCTACCACCAACTCTCCAGCTGTTCTGTCAAAAAACAAAACTAAACAGAACACAACTCAAGGAAGTATCCAGGAGAAAGAGTGTCAAAAGTGTTAAATGTAGTAAATAGATTGAGAAAGAGGAGGACAGAGAAAAAAACCATCCAATCTGGCAATTAAGAGATTGTTAGTAACTTTGGTGAGAGCAGCTTGGTTAGTGATTAAATGAGAAGTTAGATCACGAAGCATCGAGGAGCAAATAACAGAAGTGAAAGCAGTGAGTGTAGATGATTTAATTTTCAGAAGTTTGGCTGAAAAAAAAAACCCAGTATCAGACAACAGCTTGTGGGGATGGTAAGAGTTAAAAAAGTGTTTTGTTTGTTTTTCAGAATGAAGGAGATGAGCAAGTTTGAAGGCAATAAGGAGAAAACCAAGAGATCAGGCAATGTTAAAGACTTTTGAGAGTGAGAATGAATGATAAAGGTTGTAATCTTCGGGAGAAGATGAGAGGGGATGAAATGGAGGATACATAGAGAGGGCTTGACCTTGACAAGAAAAGGGCTACACCTCCTAAATAAAACAGAATGATAAACAATATGTAATAGCTGTATGGCATTTTAAATCGAAGAAGTCCTTTTCTCAATACACTTTGAGGTAGGTAATGTGGGAAATATCCCCTTTTTACAGATGAGAAAACTGAGGCTCAGAGAGAGAATATAACTTCTTTGTAGTCATACAACTAATATGAGGTGAGGGAATTTAAGTGGGCAGTGGGCACTTAATAAATTCTAATTGACTGATTATAGTACTTATCTTTTAAAATTGGCTTGGCCCTGGATAATTCACAGGGAAGGGTTTCCAACTTCTTAAAAAAAAGTCCTGTTTAAACCTTGATTTTTACAGAGCTGCTGACTGCTTTTATAATTCTTAGAATTTGATTGAATCTTTTTAACTGAGTTGCTCTACCCCTGGGGGGAGATTCCAACAGAGTTTGCAGTTTCTATAAATTGAAATCATTAATAAGTAAGGTAAACATACAAAAGACTTAACAGGTTTGTTGAATAAATCCTTCTCATTCTCACTGCTGGCCAGAATTGCCCAATGCTTTTCAGCCCCTGCAGCTGCAGATTGACTGAGCTAACCTGCAAAATGGTTTGGGAAAGATGACTCATTTTGAACTAGAGAAGCTTGTGGTTTCTGAAGGAGCTGGTTACAATGTCAGGTTCTACAAATGGCAGCTCTGGTGGGTAACTAGGTTTGTAATAAAAACTGGCATTTATCTAGCTGTCTAAAGATCATAAAACTCTTCAGATATGTTCTCTTGTTTAGTCTTCACAAGAACCCTTTGAAGTGGGCCTTATGGGTATTATTATCCCTATTTTACAGATGAGGAAACTGAGATTCACAGAGGTGTCTGACAGCTGTCCAGTTTGTAAGCATCAGAGGAGAGCTTGGAACTCAGGTCTGCTTGACTGCAGATTATATTCTTCCTCACAGGGAAAAAGAATCTTAGATGGCTGACAAATTTGCATCAATAATTACCCACATGGACTGGGGTAAGCATTATGCTTGTGACTATTGGTCTGAAAAATATGTGGGTTTCAGGAAGACACTCAAGATCATTGAGCAAAAAGGCCCCTAAGAAAACCCACTGCAATAGAAGACACTGTTAATGTGCTAATCAGGTACCAGCATACCTAGTGGGGGCTCTGGCTAGAGCTTTAGCCAGCTGCTATCTAGCCTGCCACAGCCCTTCATTAAGATTTTCTCTTGGTCCTGATTAGGTGCCTTCACCACACTGTGAATAGGCAGGCTAAAATATGTTTAGGTGCAGAACTGGATTTTGAATATATTGTTGCATATACTAGAGTGTGACTGAATTTCCAACTCTAGTGTTTTGCTTTAGGTAACGAGGTACCAGGTCATTTCTCAAGGAATGGTTTCTACAGTCATATATTCCTATGACTTGGATCTTTTCTCCTCTCTAGATACATTTTTCTCCATGTTCCAAAGGTGTCCATAATGTAAAATGACTGTTTTTTGGTGCTATTATTTCAATTTCTCTATAATCTCTTCCATGTTTCTCTATCTCCAGTCTTTTTCCTCAACACATATTCCATTCTCTATGATTCCTGTTACTTTCCCAGCTCTATCCCAAATACCCTCTTAAGATCTTACCTAACAACTATACCAGACATTCTGGTGCCCACCAACTTTCCCCAATGATTGCTTTTACTTTTCTGTCCCCTTCAGACTCCTTTGGGTTATGCCTATACACCTTCTATTATACTCTCCCCCATTCCTCAAACAAACAGACCTTTGAACTGATAATGTCCAAATCACTTACATCTATGAAGACTCTTTGCAGCAATTCACAAGTCCAAATCCTTATAAAGCACTATGTTTATACGTTTACAAGCAAAGACAAACTTTGTTTGTCTGGGCCAGTGATTTTCCTGGATATCCAAGGGCAAAGAATGCATAGAAACAAGATTAAACTGGAAATATCAAAATCATTAAAAGCGAAAAATTCTTATGTGTGAACAACTAACGGTTGTAGCTGACACAAAGATAGTGATCTAAGAATTGCAAAGTGCTTTGACATGTGTTGTCTCATGTGATCCTCACAGAATCTCTTTGAGGTGGGTACCATTATTATAATGTTTTTATAGTTCAGTCATGTCTGAATTTGTTTTTTTTTGGCAAGGATACTGGAGTGGTTTGCCATTTCCTTCTCCAACTCATTTTACAGATGAGGAAACTGAGGCAAACAGGGCTAAGTTCACACAGCTATTAAGTGGCTAAGCCTGGGTTTGAACTCATGAAGAAAAATCTTCCTGATTCCAAACTCAGTGCTCTATCCACTGTGCCACTTAGCTGCCCTCTTATTATCATACCCATCTGATAAATGATGAAACTGATCCTCCTATTGGTTAAGGGACTTTCCCAGGGTTACATAGCCAAGTCTACCCAAGCCCATCAATCTATCACTTTACACTATTCTGATTCTGTCCTATGATGGCTTCCAATAAAACATGACAGAGACACTCCATTAATAGCTAGCCCTTACAGCTTTTAAGTGTGAAACGTGTTTTATATGGTATCTCATTTGATCCTTGCAGTGACTTTGTGAGGCAGATACTGTTACCATTATTTTTAGAGATATGAGACATTGTATGTGAATTGCTTTATTAACCTTGAAATGATATATAATGCTTATCATTATTATTACTCTTTTTAGGCATTAGCTGTCCATCCTCAAATCAGATTGGAATGATCATTGCTGGGAAAAAACTGCAGTTACTTTGAAGTGATGTAGCCAATTGCAGGAAAGCCAGGAGTGAAGGCAGGATGTGTTGATGTTGAAGGGAAGGCAGGCTTCTGAAAGCTATCCTTTTAAAAGGATGAATGTGATGTACTACTGGGGGAAAAGTGCTGCACAAAACTGCAACGTGAGCATGGCTTCCTGTTCATGTGGCTCTAGTTCTCTTACTGACATCTATTCTTAGCCCTTCTTTGGCTTCAAAGGTTTCCTCTTGTCTATTTTTGGGGGTAGAATATGAATTTTGATCTGTAGAATTCCCCTTACTACTAGTCCATACACCAGAAGAGTCCAAGGTTGTTGTCTTGGATGACTATTAAGCCATTTATTTTAAAGTACCTACAGATGATTTTTAGCACTAGAATCACAGATTAGTGGGTGAATCAGTGGGTTTTCACTTTGATTTTCAGTCACCAGCTTTCACATTTCTCTCTTCAGGAGCAGCACAGATGAGAATGTGAGACTAATCTGCCTTGGGAATGTTGCAAAGAACTAAAGAATCCAGGTTCATAAAATCCCTTCCTGCTACAGCTAAAAAGTAAGCAAAGATGATTTGCACTGGATTAGGACGTAATTTTTGTCTCTGTTATCCTAGTTTGGTCCTCATGAAATGTAAAAACAGACCATATGCTACTCCAAAGTAAATTTACTCAGCAGTCATTTATTAAGCAAGCAACTGCTATTTGCAGAGTATTAACTGAATACAGGTTTTATTCACTGTTGTAAGCACTGTGAAAATAAGGTAGTGAGAAGTGACCAAAACTCATTCAACATCCAGTAGGTACAGAGAATAGGCAGTTAGCTAGCATAGTGGATAGAGTACTTGGCTTGGAAGTGGGAAAACCTGAGTTCAAATCTTGCTCCAGACATTATTGGTGTGACTCTGGGCAAGCTACTTAACTCCTCCCACCCTGATTTCCTTATCTGTAAAATATATAATACTAGCACCTATTTCACAGAGTTGTTAAGAGAACCAAGGGAAGTTTATGTAAGGTTGCCAACATTAATGCACTGTGTAAATGTTGGTTATTACTATTTGTGATGTACAAGAGACAGAGTTCAGATAAAATGTGTCTGTCCCTCATGAAGTTTATAGTTTGGTAGCAAACCACAAACACAGTTGATGCTGAGTCACAATATTATATTAGGGACAGACAGAGGAAGATGTTAGGGAAGGTCCAAGGGTAAGACCATTACTCACAAAGAATCAGGGAAGGCTTTGTAGGGAAGGGGGCATTTGAATAAGTCTTTAAAGAATGAATAAGAATTCAGTAGGTAAAGAGTCAGAGGAGGACATTTCAGGCAAAGGAACTAGCATGGACAAAGGCACAGAGATAGGAAGTACAGCCAGTCATGGCTTAATATAAGTGGACCATTCTGTAGACCTCCCCTTCACCTCAAGGGGCTCCTTGTGGTCCCTCCACCTCTGTCTCTGGGACCCGAAGCTGGAGCAATTTCAATGCCTGGAGCAAAGAGTCTTGGCCCCCATGATGGCTGTCCCTGCTGCCACTCTGAATAGAAGAGGTGCATGCAGCAGGGAGTGGCTCATAGGCTCATTTATCTGGATCACAGAATGTATGGAATGAATTAATTTGAGATTAGACTGGAAAGTTGGAATGGTACTAGATTTTGGGAGGCCCAAAATAGGATTGCTTAGTATACCTGGCCCATGCAAAGAAAGACATGGACATGAGGAGGACACTTTATGAAGCGAATTTTCATCATATTCCCTCCACTTCTAATTCCCCTAATAAACTTTTCCCCTAGTCTCTGGTTCATTGGTAATGATGGTAATAACGATGACTTTGCCCTAACAATCTTTACTCCAGAGACCTCAAAGTGTTTTACAATATTAAGTAACCAAAGTGTCTCTTGAATTCTCTTTTAAGAAAGGTTGCCCAGCCTTGTTGGCTCAGTGCAGAACTTGGGAAAATTCTTATCCCAGTTGCCTCAGTCCCATGTCCACTGTCTTTATTTCTCATCTTTAAAAGGATGGCAAAGGTATACTTTCCCCCCATTTAACAGGATTTTATTTTTTCCAATTACATTTAGAAATAGTTTTCAACATTCACTTTTATAAAATTTTGAGTTCCAATTTTTTTTTCCTCCCTCTCTCCTTCTCCTCCTTCCCCAAGATGGCAAGTAATCTGAAATAGGCTGTACATGTACAATTATATTAAACATATTTCCACATTAGTCATGTTGTAAAAGAGGAATCAGAACAAAGGGAAAACCACAATAAAGAAAATGGGAAAATAGCATGTTTTGATTTGCATTCAGATCCATAGTTCTTTCTCTGGACATGGATAGCATTTTCTGTCTTAAATCTTTTGGAATTGTCGTAGAGCACTCTATTGCTGAGAAGAGCTAAGTCAATCAGAGTTGATCATTGTACATTGTTGCTGTAACTGTGTACAATGTTCTCCTGGTCCTGCTCACTTTACTCAGCATTAGTTCATGTAAGTCTTTCCAGGTTTTTCTGAAGTATGCCTGATCATCATTTCTTAGGGAATAATAATATTCCATTATATTAATATACCACAACTTGTTCAGCCATTCCCCATTTGATGGGCATCTCCTCAATTTCCAATTCTTTGCCACCACGAAAGAGTTGCTATAAATATTTTTGTATAAGTGGGTCCTTCTCCCTTTTTTATGATCTCTTTGGGGTACAGACCTAGAAGTGGTATTATTGGATCAAAGAGTATGTACCATTTTATAGCCCTTTGGGCATAGTAAGGATATACTTATGAAATGCTACTTATTGTAATCACTGGGAAACTGAGGAAGGGAGATGTCATGACATGGAAGTTGCCCAGTAGGTTTCTGTATGGACTAAGTTTTCATCTTGACCTTTGACCACTTTCCCTGTCCACTAAACCATAGACCCCTGGGTAGCTAGGTGGTGCAGTGGATAGAGCACCAGTGAAGGAGTCAAGAGGACCTGAGTTCAAATCTCACCTCAGACACTTGACACTCACTAGCTGTGTGACCTTGGGCAAGTCACTCAACCCCAATTGCCTCATCCTGGGTCATCTCCAGTCATCCTGAGGAATATCAGGTCACTGGATTCAGATGGCTCTGGAGGAGAAGTGAGGCTGGTGACCTGCACAGCCCTCCCTCACTCAAAACAAAGTCCAGTGCAAGTCATGTCATTATTTCTCTGATGGCATGGTCTTCTTTGGCAACGAAGGACGAACACACAACACAACACCCCTGAGTGTTCTCCTAACATAGATATTATTTTTCTTTTCTTTTTAAAGAACAAAGCAAACAAAAGCATTTCAGGAATGGAGAAAGTGGACAGAATTGGAGAAATAGTTCCGTATTCTTTGCAAGCAGATATAGTACAAGGAAAAAAATCTAGGTCAAATATTGGGCTTCCAGCTTTAAGGGGATGTCATCTTTAAGCAACATCTTTTCAGCAGTATTCAGTATTATCTGCTTAGCAGTACTGTTGGACATTAGCTATAGAAACGGCATGTTTGTTACAGTTAAAAGAAAAAGCTCTCACATAACTTTCCTCCGGAATATTTTTCCTTCTGGACTTTTTAGGGGGTATTTCAAATGTGTCCCAATGTCAGATTTGTTAAGAAAGAGGGCATTGTATCTCCCAAGAGGCTGATAATTTGCTTCTTTTTTTTTCTAAGCAGAGCAAAATGCTAACTTTTAATGGGCTATCTAGCCTTTTCTGTGCACAGTAAGTCCTCCCTCAGAATTCCTATGCAAATATCCTAACCCCTGGGTTGGGAAAAGGTTAAAAAGAACTGTAAAAGTCTATAGTAGCTCTTTCTGAGATGCACTGCAACACTTGGCAGGATGAGGTGTTCATAGCAGGTGCTGGATTTGCTATAAATGGACAATTTATAAACAGAGCTGACAACTGGGAAAACAGAGCAGTGGGGAATGCAGGCATTCCAGGGGCCAGTGGTTGATTTCCTATCAGATGGTCCCCAGCATGGAATTATTGATAGCTACTGCTCTGAAAGGAAGCCAGTTGGCTTATGTATAAAAGAGCCGAACCTCAATTCATGCATGATCTGTGACTAGATATTTTAAATAGGCCAGAGCAAATTAGCTTCTTCAGGTTTGCACTTCCTTAATTAGCAATTTAATTGCAAAGCCTTCTTCTCTCTTCTCAACCTTGACTGAATTTAGCTTTCTTCCCTCGGTGTCATGCAAGAGGAGTGGGACCCGAAAAGGGATTGACTTGATAAAACAGAAGTCTCAGGGGGAATGGGTGGGTTGAGCATTGTCAACAGAACCCTGCACAGAAACAAAGTTAATGGGGGTCCTGTGATGCTGTAACCACAAGGGGTCTTCTGCCTTGCAGACTACTGTGGCATGGTCCTTTTACATGGAGTTCTGACAGAAGGGAAAAAATACAACAAAGTTCAGTCTTTTCTTTTTGGACAAATGCTTCCTGTGGGCTTAGTTACTCCCAGCAGCAAAATTCTCTTCAGCTTCTTCTTAGGAAGTTTTTCAATGGGATGTGTTCTGTTGAACCCCCTTTCTATGTGTACTTTTAAAACCCGTAATGGGAATGTACTTTTCCCTCCCACCTCCAGAACAAAACCAAAAAACCTCACAAACCTTTCCTGACCTCCTCTGGACAGCTTTTCTGGTCTTCTCCTTCTCTCTTCCCTCTCTGGACAGCTCCCTGCCTGACTGTCCACTTAGATCAGAGGTTCTTAATCTTTTGTGAGTGTGCATGTGCATGTGTGTGTGTGTAGTAGTAGTAGTAGTAGTAGTAGTAGTAGTAGTAGTAGTAGTAGTAGTAGTAGTAGTAGTAGATCTCTGGTAGTAGAATAAAACCTTATTTCCCCTTTCTCAGAATAATGTTTTTAAATATATAGGATTACAAAGGAAACCAATTATATAGAAATACAGTTATCACAATTTTTTAAAAAAAGTTCATGGAACCCCTGAAATCTATCCATGATCCCTGACCCCAGGTTCCAGAGCTCCTTCTTGGTCTCCTGTGCCTCCTTTTTCTTCATCTACATCATGCCTTTCAGCAGTAGGCATTCCCTAAATCTTTGTCTCAGGTCTTTTACTCTACTCTCTCTTTTTTGGTGACCTTATTAGTTCCCATGACTTTAATTATCAGTTGTCTAACCTCAGGTTAAGAACCTCTGACTTAGAGACAGATCTCTAGCTTCCCATCCATTGTCTTACCATTTCTCCTGACTAGTTATCTGCTGTACCACCCTCTTGTCCTCTCTTCAATGATTGAATTCTGAGAGTGGTACAGTGAAAAGAGATAGGGCTCTGGATTCTGAGAACCTATGTCAAAGTTCAAACCTGATGCTTACTATCTGTCTATGTAACCTGGACAGGTCACATTCACTTCCTTGGTTATCAGTTTCCTTATCTGTAAAATGAAAGGTATGGACTAGAGGACCTCTGATGTCTCTTCCAGCTCTAAATCTATGACGATCCAATTCATCCCTTAATATCTCAATAAAATGTCACCTCCTCTACGAAGTCTTCCTTGATATCCCTGGTGGGTAATAACTTTTCTCCTTGGAATTCACAGAGATTTTGTTTTGTAACTCTTGAATGCCCCTGTCATGTAACATGTATTGTAATTATCTGTGCTTCTGTCTCATCACTCTCCTATATTTTAAACAAGGGCAGTGAGAGAGAAAGAGAGAGGGAGAGAGAGAGAGAGAGAGGGAGAGAGAGCTTGCAATGAGGGAGAAAGAGTAAGAGTGGCATCAGGGTTAGAATTAGTGTGGCTCAAGCCCAAAAGAGAGACAAGGGAGCAGCTAGTGCTGACAAGAGAACAAGAACGTAAAAGGAGGAGACTGAATAGCTCCTGCAGAAAGGTTGTAGGAGCGTGCATTCCGGTCAAGCATCTTCTTTTATCCTCCAGACACATTACTGTATATAACTTCGTCTCCTCCCAGCAACAGCCTCTCATTGGACTCTGGGCTGCCACGCGACTCTACACCCTAAGACTCCTAGGGAGAGCCCTGGGAGAAGGCTTCCCCTCAAGTCCCTTTTATTACACTGGGGCTTCAACTTCAAACATTCCCACCAGGGATTCTCCTCCTTGGGCAGACTCTGGCCAGTCTATTCAAATGTGCTCACCAAGGCCTTTCCCCATCCTAGAGACCCAGATAAAACAAGTACCCTCCATATTCAAGTATTGAGGTGCCAACCTGGTTTTGAATTCCTACAAATATTTTCCCAATCTCTACACCTCCCCCTTTCCCCTAAGAAGTTTTTAGTAGTTGTTTCCTGGAAAAAATGCCATGAGAAGGCTTTGTTCTATTTGTGTTTAGCCATCCTGAAGTGCAGATTTCTGCCAGGAGTAAGTGGACTGACAGTACCTGTTTGCTCTAGCTGTTAGAGTGGTTTTTCTAGGGCCATATATGGAGGCTTTTGTTTGGCTGGGTCGAGGCTGCACATTTCTCCGAACCACACCCTGTTGTTTTTCTTTGCGGTGTAACAGACTGTGGGCCTGATCCTCTGGGAATATCGATTCCCTTACAAGGAGCAAAAGTTGCAGAGGCCTAAGGGTTAGCATTAGGAGTTATTAGCTTTAAAAGCACATTCTGGGTAAAAGAGGTTGGTCTGGGTGTAGAGACTTATTGTACTATGAAACATGGTGATTTGGGGAAATCTCAGACTTAGGCTATTTGGCCACAGAATGATGGCAGAGCATACCTGGATTTAGAGAGGAATCATAGGGTTATGGGATTCAGAGTGGGAAAGGATCCTACAGACCAGAGTTAGTCTAATTCTTTCATTATACAGATGAAGAAACATAAAGCCCCAGCAAGGTGACTGGGCCAAGGGTGCACAGGTAAGTAGTTCCTTCTAGACAGGAACTAATACACAGGAGGGGAGCTGAAAATGTCTCTTTTTCTAATCTTAGGAGCAGGAAGAGGTCAAATAAAGAGGGTATGAGAGGGAAAAAAATTCCTCTGTGGGGATAGAAGTCCGTCCTCCTACCCAATCTGCACAATTAACCATCTGCAAGCCCTTGCTCCCACCAATGCTTATACCTCTCACAGCTCTATCAGTCAAAATGCCATCCACCCTTCAAGGCCCCAAATAGATGACACTGTCTCCATGAAACTTTGATCTTCCTGGTAGGAAGAGCTCTCTCCTTTCTCAGAACTCATGCAAAATGTTTTTGTCCCTTATGGATAGAGGTCATGAATTCCTTTGTCACTGGTGTGAGGTCATGTATTAGAAGAGGAACCTCCTGAGTGCTATGCCCCTGGGAATGTTAGGTTTGCATTCAGTAAGGTTGTTTCCAGTAATCACAATTTCAGCAACGTAGCTCTTGGGACACAGGAGACAAATAGTTGTTAAGGTCACCGGTCTGTGGGGAGTGCCAAGTACACGGAGGGAATGGGCAAATTTACAAGGTTGGCATCATTGTCAATAGTTCTTTGGGGGTGGGGTGGGGCAGGTATTATGTGTGAAGTGTTGGTACTAGGTTCTCCGACAATAAATGTACTAGACAATCTCTGCCCTCTAGTAAATTAAAATTCAATTGGGTAGCCATGATATGAATGAACTACACATATACACAATTAAAGTGACCCCACCCATACAGTTAAATAAATAAATAAGCAAATTCCACTTGCTAACAGGAAAAAACCCCCAGAATTCCCAGAGATCAGGTATTTTTTTGTAGGGGAAAAGGCCACCTCTTGCTATATGTCCTGGTGATCTCACCCGCTGGGGAGAGGAATGTCTACACTCCAGGAGAGGAGAGGTAGTCATCTTGGCACTGCAGACTCTAGAAATGGGCTGGGGGTCCTTCCTTGAGGTGCAAAGATAGATACAGTGCAGTCTAGACCAGTTATCTAGAGTAGGAGTCTTAAAAACCATGTAGTCTAATCTGGCTCCCCTGGGAAAAGGGTGACCCTCCCCTACTCCACAAATTTCATATGGCTAGCTGTATAGTAACTTATGTGTTCCAAATCCTAGTGATTGAAGGGCACCTTTGAGGGCATGCTACAGTGTTGCCATTGCAATGGAGTCCCTTATTCATATTGCCCTATTTTATCTTTACCTGGTCTTTATCTTGACAGTGCTCCCAAAAGGTGCTGTGGTATGAGAGGCATGCTCAGAAACCTACTGCCTGCACAGGGAGGGGAAAGCACCTTCCCCTTCTTAGAGAAATACACTCAGGGCATCTCTTAGCAGATTTAAGATAGCAAATCTAGGTCAACTGAAATAATAACATTTGGGGAACACAAAGGATGTTATAAACATTTTCCCATTAGTCCCTGCCCTGGGATAGGCAGCAGGTATTATAATTATAATAATACTTTTCCTCCCAAATTGAGGCTTAAGTGAAAGAATCCTCCCTTCAGACAGCCAGCAGACCTGGGCCCCTCCAGAAATAGAATAGTTAAAAGACATGTAGATGAATCTAATGGAATCCAAAGCAACAGTAGTCTGGATAATGATATTGAGGAGGAGTAGGAAGATGACATTATTCTCGTTATTATCATAAACCTTAATGAACTTTTTTTTTCAGGGATGAGGAAATTGTCATAGGGAGGGATATTAAGCAGGGCGGTATAATGGGAAGAACCCTGGACTTGGAGTCAGAAGACCTTGGTTCAAATCTTTGCTCTGTTGCTTAATATTTAAAAATACCTCAGGCCAAATATTTCCTTTCCTTAGTCCTCCATTTCCTCATATGAGATGAAAACTTTAGATAACATAGCTTCTAGGGTCCTTTCCAGCTCTAAAGGCAATTATCTTATGGTCCTAAGAGGCTTCCTGGGCAGGACCCTGATACAGGTGAAAGGGAACCCCAACCCTCTTGTTTCTAGCTGGATGATTAATAAATGAAAAGGAAAGAAAAAGCATTTATGAAAGGTTCACTATATGCTAACCACTGTGCTAAGTGCTAGAAATACAAAGAGTAAAAACAAACCAAAACAAAAGGACATAGTTCCTGCTTCCAAGGAGCTGATGCTCGAATGGTGGGAACTCATCATACAGTTAAGTCCTAATTAGTATGGATAATGAATCATGTGAAGGGACTGCAAGTGTTAGAATTTAGATTATTTGAAGTTATAATTATGTAAAGCATGGCAATTGGTTTTGTCCCAGTGGAAATATGCAGTGTAAATTTTGACCACTTAACGGGATTCATTATTTGTACTCTTTGGGACTTAGCTGTACATCAAAAAAAAAAAAAATAGTTGCAGGGCAAATGGAAAAGCCTGCAAGTACTAAGACTGAGTCAGCAGATCAGATGACAGGCCCCAAGGGTCTGGAGGACATATCCAAGGCCCAGAGGAGTTAGTGACAGATTTGATGATAATGGTTTCTTCTTATTGAAAAGCTTCTGGATGGTGGCTCCTGGTTCATCTAAGTGGTGTGAACAGTCATGTCGCTCTTCCTGCCTGACCACTCCATGAAAAAGACAAAGAGAAATCAAGGAGAAAAACATCTGCTCCCTTGGGGTCTGTTCTACCTTTTAAAAAAAATTTGGGTGCCCTTGAAAACAAAGTTGCTGTATTTCAAGATGACAGCTATTTATTATATAAAATTCAAAGTAAAACCATAGAAATTTAATACCAAAACAAGAAAGCTTTGACATTAGCATTGAATTTTAGCTTCCATGCATATTTAGGGCTCCTGGACAAGTCCTTTATCACTGACTATTACACTTGAGTGCTTTTGAAGTCAACTACAAGTCCACCTACACATCAAGAAGGACACTTCTATTGACGGTTCCTAATGTGTTATTAGGTCACCTGGCAGCCGCCCAGTAAAGATGGTTCCTCTCAGTGACAGAAGAACATCGACCTCCTTTTTGGTAGCATTTCCCCTGAAAGATCAGAGGTTTGCAGTCATAGTTGTCATCTATAAAAGAACATATAATTTGCACTCCTATGTGCCCAAGGAGTCCCTAAGAGCTCCAACAGAGTTAATTCTTTGGTGCTTGAAGTTGGTATGCTTTTGTCGAGACAAGTAACTTCTCAGGCTATTAATTATGTAATTAAAACTCTAAACCTTCTCATTTAAGATGATAATAAAATGTTTAAAGGTGTGTTGCTTGTAAACCTAGTTTTTTTTTTTTTTTGTCTTTCCATTTATTACCATTTATTGCCTTTTATCACTGGTTGACTGTTTGGCCAAACCAAGCTAATTACCATCCTATTGTTTCTGGAAGACTTGGTGCAAGCTATACCATTAACCAGTCCATAAAAATGAAGTAGCAGAATAGGACATTCACTTTTTTACCCTCTTTCTCCTCCTTCTGTGTATGTTATTCTGTTGATGCCAAATCTGATAGGATGAGAGCAGCAAGACCCATCTCTGATAGATGAAAAGCTTGTTGTATAATATGTAATGTTTGTTGGTGTACTTGGAGAGTAACAGTAAATGAGCAGACTGCAGGGAATGAGGGAGGTAAATGAATAGCCTTAAACAGTAGATGGGAAAAAAGAAAGGAGGGAACATCACATCAAGGACACTGGCCCTATTAGTGGCCTTCAGTCCTTTCCTTTCTTGCTTGACAGAATTCATATGGATCAGAAACCAAGAACCCATAGGTAGCACTCTGTCATTGGCTTTATAATCAAGAAAAGCTCATGTGCTTGTCCATTTATTCCTATTTTCATTCAACAAGCACTGATTCATTGCTTTCTCTGTTTCAGGCACTCTTCTAGGCACTAAGGGAAGTATAAAGTTGAGTTAAGTACCATCATTCATGGAACTTGCACTCTAGTAGGATGTGGTTTAGTGAGACAACAACACAAGAGAGTATCCCAAGACAGGCATTTAAACACAAAAGGATATAATTCTATGGAATTCTTTGGACTCTTCTATGAAGCCTCTTCTCTGAAGTTCTCATGCTTTGTGAACGTTTGTGTTTAAATCCTTTATCCTCAAAATTTGCCTTTTATTCAATCTCACTCTAAAGAGTGATGATTTGGAAACTTTTGGGTGGTGACACCCTACTGTTGCTTCCTTGACTTCAAAACATATACAATTCTCCTCCCTTCCTCCGCTTCTTCCCCTGAAAAGTTTACTGTAAACATTGAAGTAATTTAAATGAATTGGATTTTGAGACCTTTTTTTTCATATATCTTAAAAAATTGTGTGTGGTTTGTCCTTCATTTTCTAGGGGGCCACGATGTCAGGAGGATGATGACATAACTTACAATTGAATTGGATGTTATTGAATGAAGGCTAAAATAATTAGAGAAATCTGGAGCCATCACAAAATCAGGATTGGAAGTCACTGACCTACAGACAGAGAACCAGAAAGTACCAGAGTTGGAAGGAAAGAGAGATCATCTATGCCCACCTTCACTCATTTTATAGCTAAAAACACTCCTGAGACCTAGAATAGTTAAGTGATTCATTTAAAGTTAGGCAGCTAGATCATAGCAGAGTCAAGATGAATAACATTGGTCTTTTGAATTCCAGTTTAAACTTCAACAAATCTCTTTTTATAAGATTCTAATTCTGAGCATCTTTATGAAGAATTGATGTGAAGGTATTTCTGAGCTGGATTTTTATCCTGGGTGGATGTCTATCCATATTTATCACAAATCTAATTTGATTTTTTAATTAACAAAATTTTATTTTCTTTCCCTCTCTTTCCCTCCCCACCTTGCTGGAAAAATCAAACCAAACCAAACCCCTGTAAACAAATATGCATAGTTGAGCAAAATATATTCCTGCATTAGCCATGTCTAAAATATGCATACACACATATATGCATGTATGTATCATGTAGTAACAGCTACAAGTAGTCAGTGGAAATGAAGAATTTTTTTTGTAAAGTATCATAAGATGCTATGAAACCATAAACAACTTATATGATTCAATGTGGGGAGCACACTGGACTGTGGAAAAGTTATTTCATCTCCCAGGGCCTTATTTTTCACGTCTGGAAAATAGGGTTATCAGACTCTAAATCTTAGTGCCCTTCCATGTTTAAATTCTATGATCCTAAAAGTCTTAAATCTTTATGGGGAGCTAGTCTGAAGGGAATCTTGAGTAGGAGTCTTGGTTTGGGTAGACGTCTGTCCACATCTGCTGCACACATAAGCTCTATTTGCATTCAATCAAAGATCTCATTCTCAACACACAAGAAAAAGTCTAGGTGTTGTTGAAAGGATGGAAATTTTGCTCGGTACGTTGAACACTGCCTCCATCCTCCAGAGCAAGATTCCAGCTCAGTGGAGAAGGCAAATAAGATACTTCTGTATAAATTCACAAGGATGTTTCTGTGGATACAAGACACTCCCTTCCTTCAAGGGATATTATTAAAACTCATTAAACTTTGAGTAGACAATGTGTACAATGGTGCTTATTATGAAGAAACTGGAGAAACAGCTACGGGCTCCTCCCTCTTGGCATTTCCAATGCTAATGCATCTATGGAATATTAACAAACAGAGTTGCCATTGCTTCTCTGATATTTCCATGGCCCTGCTAGGTTCTAGAAACAGTGTATTTATCATCCAGTGACTGAGAAATGAGTTTTGATGAATTAATAGAAGGTGCAAAATCCTTGGATCTGTCTAAAAATAAAAATGCAGTTGAAAATGTGGTATGTGCTTCCACTCTTTTTTGTTTTTCTTTTTTTAAAAAAAGGAAATGGAAGAACTGTTCTTTAGAATGAGAGCAATTTTGCTTCTGTTCTCTCTGTACTTGTTGACAAAGACAGAAGACCCTGTCTTTTATACATCTGTGATATTCTACAGAACCAGTGCAGTTTTTCCTACACTGAGTTTTCATCATGATCCATTGCTGCTTTGGTCTTCCTTCCCAAGGCAGTAACATTTGGTGTGGTTTTTCAGCTGGGAGGGATCAAAATGGGAATCCATTTCCCATGACACTTTTTAAGACATGATGATTTTGCACCTTTTTAAAGGTCTCTTGGCTATGGTTGAAGAAGTGAACAGCCTGTGGGTGTGTTCTAACGAGAGTCAGCTTATACCTCGACTGTCTTGTTTGGATGATGCTTACTAGTAGAACTTGTTTCTTTCCAACCATGTCATTTCCAGATCTGATGGATCTGCATTGAAGGGGAAATTCTGATATTCTCCTTTGAAAGTCTTGGCATTCTGATAATTATCTGCATGTTACAAATAATTATAGCAGGAATTGCTGAGGAGTCTCAGAAACTGTGCTGGCCTGAGAGTGAACAGCCCTGTACATTGCCCTTTGAGTGGAAATGGGGGTGGGGTGGGGAAGGAAATAACGAAATTTCTGATCTGATGATTTAATGAGAAACATAAAAACCAATAGAATAATAAAATTAATGCTAGAAATCAGTTATAAAACTTTAGAGCCATCTCTTATCCCCTCCTAACACTTCCTGCCCCTATTGGAAATGGAGTGTGCATGAATCTTGGAGTCATGGAATCAGACTTGGGATGGTCGCCTGGTCCACTCCATACTGAATACTGAATATATGAATCTCATCTGTAATCTCACTAACTCATGGTCATTCAACTCTATTAGAAGATTTCCCATAACAAGAACTTATTACCAACCTCTACAAGGCAGCCCATTCTTCTGGTTAACTCAAATTGTTAGAAAATTTCCCTCTTTTATAGTCAAAATCTGCCTTCCTGTAACCTCCACACCCATTGCTTCTGGTCCGCCCACTACACATACCCTGGGGCATAACAAGACCCATTACTCTTCCACATGACAACCTTTGAAGTATTTAAAGATAATTCTCTCTCTCTCTCTCTCTCTCTCTCTCTCTCTCTCTCTCTCTCTCTCTCTCTCTCTCTCCCTTACTCCCTCCCTCCTCTCTCCACTCACTCTTTAATTCCCTCATTCTCTCCTTTTCCCTCTTCTCTCTCCCTCTCCCTCTGTCTCTATCTCTCTGTCTCTGCCTCTCTGTCCCTATCTCTGTCTCTCTCTTCTCTCTTCCTACCCCCCCTTTCTCTCGCTCCCTTTTTTATCTCGCTCTCCTTTCTCTCCCTCTCTACTCACCCTTTCATTTTCCCCTCCTCTCTTTTCCCCTCTTCTCTTCCCCTCTGTCTGCCTCTCCATATCCACAGTATTTTCTTCTTCAGGCTTAACACCTTTGTATGGCAGTTTCATGTGCACTCCCCATCCTGTTTATCCTTTTCGGATGTGCCCCAGCTTGTCAATGTCCCAGTTAAAATTTGGAAAATTCAACCGGACAAGATACTCCAGATAGACTTGGACAAGGAGAGAGTATACTGTCTTTTTTATCTCCATTTGTATCCTCTGCTTCTATTAATGCAGCTGAAGGTGGCCTTTGATGTTTCGGTGCCCACAACTCACTGCTGACTCTTACTGAACTTAAATTTACTGAAATTCCTAGGTCTTTTCCATATGACCTACCTTCTAATCGTGTCTCTCCCTTTACCCCTTATTGACCAAGTTGACTTTTTTAGACCAAGTGGGACTGTATTAATCTCATCTTGCTGGCTTTGATTGACTATTCCCCATGGAGAGGATCTTTTTGGATCAAGCTTGTCAGCCAATGCCTCATCTATTTCTCCCATTTTGGGGTTACCCATAAATCAGATGAGTGTTCGATCTATCTATGTCTATATTCAAATCAGTGAATAGACGTCTAAGGGTAATAACTACATCTTATATGGAGCCTACTATGAGCCAGGGGTGATGCTAAATGCTTTACATTATCCCATTTGATTCTCAAAACAACCCTCAGAGGTAGGTTGCTATATGACCACCATTTTATGGTTAGGCAAAATGAGGCAAACAGGGGTTAAGTGACTTGCCCAAGGTCACACAGCTCAGGTCTTTCTGATTCCAGAGCCAGCATTCTATCCATTGTGCTATTTACCTGCCTCTACATTAAAGAATTCCTCTATCTAGTTTGACCTAGACCCATTAAACAAGTGTTTGGATCCATTCAGTCAAGCAATTCTGAATCCAGCTAACTGTACTATCATGCTTTTCAGTCCACATCTCTTCATTAGTTCCATAAGGATATTATGATTTTGCCTTGCTGAAATCTAAATATACAATGTCTTCAGTGTCCCCTGAATCTGCTAATCTGCTAATCTTGTCTGAAAAATAAATTGAATTTGTTTGGCACGACTTGTTCTTAGTGAACTGTGTGGTTCATAGTGATCTTTTCTTCCTTTTTTTAAGTTTTAAAAAATTGCCCTTTTAATAATCTTTTCTAGAACTTTATGGGGAATTAATTAATTAATTATATGTGGACGTGTGTGTGTGTGTGTGTGTGTGTGTGTGCGTGTGAATGTGAGGATGGCTGTGCTTCATGGTGCCACGAGATCCAGCACTTCACAGGTCCTGCCTTCCTGCCTCTTTCTCTTCTGTTTCATTCTTCTGCCTTCCAGTTTTCTGATCCTCAGGCACCTGGTAGAGGTTCCCCTTTGTCTCCTTATGATTTTTTTCTTTTTCATTTTCTCCTTTTAGACTGTTCCTTTCATTCTTCAAGGGAATTTCGTTCTCTCTGGTCATCTCTCCAGACTTTTTACTATTGGTTGCCTTCCCTTCAGGAGGCAGAAAAGATGAGAGATGGGACTTGTTTACATCTGGGACTCATCTGGAAAACCAAGTGGAAGAGATTAGTCTCATGTGCTTCATATTTAATAACTGGTCAGGGAGGAGGGTCCCCAAATCACCAAGTATGTCAAATTGTGAGATGTCAGGAGTGTGTGTATGTGTGTGCGCGTGCATGCACACACACACACATTTGTGCACATTTGTGCCACTAACCTACTTTTCAGTCAAGAAACAGGGGCATTTATGGGTGTCAAGGAGAAGCATGAGTACATATTTGGTGTCTACAGAGTCTAGAACAAGCATCTGTCCAGAGGTTCTGATGCTTACCCTGCTTTCATAGGTTGCCATGTCCAGGAGACACGGGTTCTCTTTTTCTTGATGATTTTGTATTTATTTATTTACTTTATTAGTGAAGGATGGGTTGGGATCTGGATTTATGATTTTATCTGTGTAGACAACTCCTTGTGTGTAAGTGGTCCTTCATCGGTAAAGCTGTGCATGTCATTGTAAATTATAGATTTATAGCATGGATTGCAGGCACTGAAAATTGAAGTGGTCTGCCCTTGGTCCCACAGCTAGTAACTGTTAGAGGTGGTACTTTTGATGCTTCAGGTAAGCCCTCTGTCTTTTATGCCAAGCTGCCTCTCTGGCACCCTTTGTAGAACTCCTGGTGGGAGCTGTTGTTTTCCTGATCCCAGAATGGCTGCTCCGCTTTCTGTATTGTGGTAGCAGGAAGGATGAGGCAATTGGGGTTAAGTGACTTGCTCAAGGTCACACAGCTAGTGAGTGGCAAGTGTCTGAGGTGAGATTTGAACTCAGGTCCTCCTGACTCCTGCACTGGTTGTTGTGTTCGTCCTTTGTTGCCAAAGAAGACCATGCCATCAAAGAAATGATGATATGACTTGCATTTGACTTTGTTTTGAGTGAGGGAGGGCTGTGTGCAGGTGGTCACCAGCCTCACTTCTCCTCCAGAGCCATCTGAATCCAGTGACCTGATACTCCTCAGGATGACCGGAGATGACCCAGGATGGGGCAATTGGGGTTAAGTGACTTGCCCAAGGTCACACGGCTAGTGAATGTCAAGTGTCTGAGGTGAAATTTGAACTCAGGTCCTCCTGACTCCTGCACTGGTGCTCTATCCCCTGCACCACCTAGCTGCCCCACATGGAGGTGGTACATTTGTGAGTGATGGCAAGATGAATATCCGGTCACTGGATTCAGATGAATCTGGAGGAGAAGTGAGGCTGGTGACCTGCACAGCCCTCCTTCATTCAAAACAAAGTCAAGTGCAAGTCCTGTCACCATTTCTCTGATGGCATGGTCTTCAGCAAGGAAGAATGAACACACATCAGCAGGAAGGAGGAGGGTCCAGTATGTTTGCATGAGAAGCTATTGTGGAATGTTTCTTTTGCTCAGAGAATCCAAAAATGAGGCTAGAAGGTCGCTGTGGAGATGTCTTTGGTAATGAAGATGCATTTAGTGTCTGACATTTTATTTGCACAGTTTAATCCAGTTGTACACGAGCCTCTCCAAAGAGACAGGAAATTGCTACTAGGACATAATATAACATAAGACTTTTCATTGTCTTTTGGGCTTTAAATTATATCCCCATCTACATTTTACAGGGCATGCCATACAATCAATGTTCTTTATGCGTAAATCTTTAATTCTAAGAGAAAAGTATAGCTTGAAAGAACATCATCGTCATCGTAATGATAGCTAGCGTTTATATAACACCTACTATGTGGGGCTAAGTGTTTTAGAATGATCCGATTTGGTTATCACAACAGCGCTGAGAGGTAGGTACTGTTATTATCTCCATTTTGCCCATGAGGAAACTGAGGCAAGCAGAGATCAAATGACCTGCCTAGAATCACGTGTTTGAGGCCGCATTTGAACTCAGGGCTTCCTGACTCTAGGCCCAGCTCTCTATGCACTGCCCCTTCTAGCTGTCTTACAGTGTTATGCTTTATGACTTTGGAGAGCACCAGTATAATGCCAATTCAGTGTTTTATATATGCAGCTCTATGATTTACCAGCATTAAAGATTGATTGATGAGGAAACATGGTACAGAGAATTCTCAGCTTGGAGTCAGGGAGATCTGGGTTCCAACTCTATCTCAGATACTTGCTAGCCCTTTGACCATGGGCACATCTCTCTGAACTTCAGTGAGCTCTACTGTATGAGATAGGCTACAAGTGGCTAGTAGAGGGAGGTCTACAGACACCATTTCTTTTATGCATTATTTTCATTCACATCATCATTGCCCTTATCATCATCCTCAGCCTTCTCATTCCAGTTCAGTTTAATTAAACAAATATTCAGCAAGTCCCTACTATGGAGACACAAAGACAAAAATGAGATGGTCTTGGCTTTCAAAAACTCACATTCTACTGGGAATGAGGGGGAGCATAACCTGGACACAGATTAGTAGATGACCTACAGTATTGTGGTTTAAGTGTCCAGGGATGTGGATGAGAAGGTCACCAAACTCCTATCTCGACGCTCAATGTAACTTAGTATTCATTGAAAGACCATAGTCATGGGCACCTATATAGTGCTTTAAGGCTTTCAAAATGCTATATCTACATTATCTCGTTTGATCATTGATTGAACACTATAGATGCAGCAGACTCTATCAAGCTGAAGTTAAGCAATAGCCCTGGAATATGATGTATGAGCATATGCCTGTATATACATCTATAGCATAATAGTGACCCTATCCAAATTTGGGCAGGTACACGTGCTGAACTTCAGATTGAGTCCAAGGTGTGTGTGTGTTTGTGTGTATGTGTGTGAGGCACACACACATATACATATATAGACACATGTTCATGCATGTATGTATGTGTATGCATATATGTATATGTGTGTGTGTGTACACGAACACATATGAAATCATTAGCTAGATGGTTCAGTGGGTAGAACAGTAGGCCTGGAGTCAGGAAGACATGAGTTTAAATTTGGCCTCGGACATTTACACCTCTACTTGCTTTAGCCACTGGAGAAGGAAATGGCAAATGATTCCAGTTTCTTTGCCAAGAAAACCCCTTGTAGAGTTATGAAGAGTTGGATATGACTGACCTCAACTGAATATATGTGTGTGCATGTGCTTGCGTGTGTGTGAGAGTGTCTACATATATACACATACACATTTATAGATACACATACACACATATATACATATGCATACACACACATATATTCAGCTAGGTGTTGCAGTGGATAGAGTGCTGAGTCTGAAGTCAGGAAAACCTGAGTACAAATCTGACTTCAAACACTTACTAGCTGTGTGACCCTGAGCAAGTCACTTAACCTCTGTTTGTTTCAAAGATACGTGTATGTGTATATCACCTGCTCATGGACTTGCAACACAGGTTGCATACATGCATAGTCACCTATAAAAACAGACAATTATACTTGAGCATTTCCTACCGTGGCTTACAGCTTGAGAACTAATGGTGCAGACTGTACTAAATACTCATTGGTTAGTGAAAAAAGGCCTATTTTCTAATGCATACTTCAGTATTTCAAAGACCCATGATGTCATTAGAGGAAGTATTATTTTTATTAAAGCAAATCAAAACCTCTCTACAATTTACTGGACACTGAGTTGCTATGGCCAAAAAAAAAAAAAAAGGAAAGGAAAGAAAAAGAATTCATCAGCTGACAACCCAGTCTTCTATTAAGAACCAGAACACCTCCTAAGGGTATTAGTCGGAATTCTTTATCTTACAGTTGAGGAAACTACAACCAGGAAGAGGTTAAGTGACAACTGAGTAATTGGTAATACAAGTAGAGTCAGGATTTGAACCCAAAGTCTCTGACACCAAATACAGCTTTCTTTCTGCTGAAGAACATTGTCTTTTGGTGACAAGCATTTCTGAGGCTAGGCTGGTCTTTGGTCTACCAGTGGGGCAATATTTGAAACCTTTCCAGGTTGGATTCTGCTGGCATTGATTTTGGAATCTCAAGGTCATCTCCATGCAGATGAAGAGGCTGAAGAACTAATGTCCTGACCACTCTGCTTCAAGCCAGGGAACAAAACTAGCTGCTTGTTTGAACCCCCTTTTCCCTAGTACAGCTAGGTCCTTTGGTTTTGAGGTAGAAACTGAAGTAGCTTATAGAAAGAAGACTTAATGAGTTTACAGAAGAAGTGGAAACAGGACAGAAATCTAGTCAATTACTGCTTTGACCAACAGACTTTCTTTTTTTAGGACTTGCCTCATTTAGCAGGTCCAAGATCAAATTCAAATTTTAAGACACTGTTTTTTGGAGTGATCTGCTGTGGAAATAGTTTACTTAGATTTTAGTAGAATTTTTAGTAAAATATTTCATACTATTTTTAAAAAAATTTTTAAATTTATTTTTAGTTTTCAACATTCACTTCCACAAGATTTTGATTTACAAATTTTCTCCTCATCCTCTTCCCTTACCACTTCCCCCAATCTGCTCTCCCTTCTATCATACCCCTCCCTTCTTTTACCCCACTCCCTCCGTTTTCTTGTAGGGCAAGATAGATTTCTATACCCCATTGCCTGTATGTCTTATTTCCCAGTTGCATGTAAAAACAATTTTTAACATTTGTTTTAAAACTTTGAGTTCCAAATCCTCTCCCTTCTTCCCTCCACCTACCCCTATTGAGAAGGCAAGCAATTCAATACAGGTTATACATGTGTAGTTATGCAAAACACTTCCATAACAGTCATATTGGGAAAGACTAACTATATTTCCCTACATCCTATCCTGTCCTCCATTCATTCTATTCTCTCTTTTGACCCTATCCCTCCTCAAAAGTGTTTATTTCTCCTCCCATGTGTCCTCCTTTCTACCATCCCTCCTGCTTATCACCTTCCTTTCTCTTTTTCTGTAGTGTAAGATAGATTTTCATAACAAATTGAGTGTGAATGTTATTCCCTCCTTAAGTCAAATGCAATGAGAGTAAGGTTCACTCTTTCCATTTCATCCCCTCCTTCTTTCCCTCCATTGAAAAAGTTTTTTCTTGCCTCTTTATGTGAGATAATTTGTTCATTCTATTTCTCCCTTTCTCCTCCCACTCTCTCTCTTGCCCCTTAATTTTCTTTCACACTTTAATTTTATTTACTTCATAGTATTCTCGTGGAGAAGATGGAGAGCTGTAGATTAGATTATAATATAGTCTAATCAACCAATTGGATAGCTGAGTTAAAAAAGAGTAGTTGTTAATGGACCAGTGTCAATATGGCAGGAGTTTCCAGGGGAATGAATACCATAGGGATCTGTGCTTGACTCTGTGTTAACGTATGACTTGAATAAAGGCATATACAATATACTCATCAAGTTTACTAATTACAGAAAGCTGCAAGGGATAGTTAACATATTGGGTAACAGAACCAAAAAGATCTTGATGGGCTAGATCAGTGATATCAAACTCAAATAGAAACAGAGGCCACTAAATGACACATAAGGTTTACATATTGACTTAGAAAACCACATATTGACATTATCTGTGTTCTGTTGTATTTTTATTTATTTTGTTAAGTGTTTTTCAATTACATCAGTCAATGTCTTTGACACCTCTAGGCTACATCACTGCATAAAATCTAATAAGATGAAATTGATTAGGGATAAACATAAAGTCATGCACTTGGGTATTAAAAAATTCAGAAGTATGAGACTGTCAAGGCATGATTGGACAGTCACTATTCTGAAAAAAATTTGAGGGCTTTGGTGGACCATAAGCTCCATGTAAGTCATCAGTGTGATGTAGTAGACAGAAAAACTAGTATGACGTACTGGGCTGCATGCATTAAGAGAGGCTGGGCTTGTAGGAATAGGGAGTTGCTAGCCCCACTGTACTATATCCTTATCAGATCTTATCTTGGTTACTGAGTTTAGTTCTCAACTCCATGGCCTAAGAAAGACACTGAAAAGTTGGAGAATGTCCAGAGGAAGATGACCAGGATGGGAATGTTCTTGAGTTAATTGAAGGAACTGGGGATGTTTAGTTTGGAAACAGCATTGGGAATTGAGTGGGGTACACATAGTATTTGTCTCCAAGTATTTGAAGGGTTGTCATGTGTGGGATTAGGCTGGTTCTGTTTGTTCTCAGAGGTCAGAACCAGGAACAATGGTAGGAGGCAGAAAAGAGGCAAAATTAAGTTTAATGTCAAGGAAAACTTCTTAATTAAAATTTCCCCAAAATCTTCAAGCAGAGGCTAGATTTATCAGGTATGTTGTAGTGGGGATTCCCTTCACTTATAGGTTAGACTAGATAGATGTGGCTGCTGAGGTCTTCTAGCACTCAAAGTCTAGTTAACTGTCTAAAACACTATACCTTGGAAAACCAGATTTTCATTTGCTTTCAATATGCCTTACCTTCAGAAATCACCTTGAATTTGTTGTATATTCACGTTTATATTTACCTGTTGTCCTTCCCAATAGAATGTAAGCTCCTCAAAAATAGGAACAGTCTCATTTTTGCATTTGGATCCCTGCTGCTCAGCAAAGGACCTGATACCTAGTAGACATATTCATTATATTGATGGGTTCCACAAGAGACTGAGCCCATGTTCAAAACAGGACTATAGGACAGTGGTACAGGGAAAAGGATACAGGAAAATTCATGTTCTAGTCTTTTTTGGGGGGTGGGGGGGCTTGAGGCAATTGGGGTTAAGTGACTTGCCCAAGCTCACTACTAGCAAGTGTCAAGTATCTAAAGCTAAATTTGAACTCAGGTCTTCCTGACTTCAAAGCCAGTGCTGTATTCACCACACCACCTAGCTGCCCCAGGTTCTAATTTTAAAAATATTTTGCTCCCAGATGGAACAATGAAACAATAGGACTTCGTATAGCTATGAACTAACATAGGGCTTCTGCTTCATGTATCAACAACCATGCTGCACTTTTACGTTTTCATGACAAAGTGTTCCTTGTTGTTAGAGATGTAGCATAAGGCAGAAGCAGTTGCTTCTCCTCCCCCATCCCCACCCTCCACCCTGTTTCAATATTGATTACAGGGAGAGCAGGGGGAGTAAGAATTCTTTTACTTCCATTAGGACCCTGTCTTTTTAATTGCTTCCAGTAGGGACTGGATTTCACCTTTCATAGTTTTCCCTGCCCTTGCACCAGGGCACAGAACCTGAAATATGAGTCTGGTCTTGTGCTTGTGAAGTAAGACAATTACAGGAAGACTTATATTGTTTGTGTTACATCTGTATCACAGCAGTTCTCAACTGAGCCGTCAGAGACCCTTTGCTAAGTCTAAAAGCCCAATTAGTCACAGGTGCTGTCACTGAGGTCTGATGATTTCATCAGTCTGCTTTGTTTATGAATTGATTTCCACTAATACCATTGACCAATAAGGAAGAAGCCAAGAAACATAAAGAAATAGTAATAGTAGTAGTAGCATTAGAAGTAATAGTAGTAGTAGTAGTAGTAGTAGTAGTAGTAGTAGTAGCAGTAGTAGAAGTAGTAGAAGTAGGAGTAGAAATAGTAGTAGTAGTAGGAAGAGTAGAAGTAGGAGTAGTAGTAGGAGTAGTAACAGCAGTAGTAACAGCAGTAGTAGTAGAAGTAGGAGTAGTAGTAGTAGTAGTAGAAGTAGGAGTAGTAGTAGGAGTAGTAACAGCAGTAGTAGTGGTAGTAGAAGTAGTAGTAGTAGTAGTAGTTATTGGGGTTATGGTGACTGGACTTGTGATTTTATTGGTGCAGGGTAGTCTTGATGTGGAAGTTTTTGAGTCCAATATAGATTTGCAGCTTCTCTGCAATCATACCCTTAGAGAATTGCTTGGGGAGGGGAGGAGCAGTGATGCTGAGAAGTTAAATGACTTTCTCAGGGGATATACATCAGTGTTGTGTCAGAGGAAGGATTTTAATCCAGGGCTTCTTGACTCCAAAGCCAACTTACTTTCCAGTATGCCTCACTCTCAAATGATAGTCTCATCACATGAACTGCCAGATTGCAAATAACAATATTAGCAAATAGGGAGATGGGACCTAATGATTTCACTGTTATAGGGAGCTCCCAGGTGGGGAAACTCTTGTGAACAATGCAGGTAAGCAGCTTCTTGGTAAATTATAGTATTGGGAGCTCTATAGACAGTGATGTCAAATGCAAGGGGTAGCTGGGTAGTGTAGTGGATAGAGCACCAAGGCTGGAGTCAGGAAGACCTGAGTTAAAATCCAGCCACAGACATTTAGTAGCTGCGTGACCTTAGGCAAGTCACTTAAGCCTATTTGCCTCAGTTTCCTCATCTGTAAAATGAGCTGGAGAAGAAAATGACAAATTACTTTAGTATCTTTGCCAAGAAAACCCCAAATGGGATCACGGAGTCAGACACAAGTGAAATGATTCAATAGCACCAAAACAAGAAATCAAATTCAACTAGAAACAGAGCCACTAAACCATACATAAGGATTCCTTCAGGCTATCTATTAACTTAGAAAACCATATATTAATAATATCTTCACTTTTCATTGTTTTGTTAAATATTTCCCAATTGCACTTTAATCTGGTTAGAGCTGCATACAGCCCATGGGTGTTTGAAACCTTTGGTATAGAGCACTAGGGATGCAGTGTCTTGTCACATAGGCATTACGTATGAGAGCTTTTATTTGAACACAAGGCTACTACTTCCACTAATGCTACTGCTCCTACTGCTACTACTACTATTGCTAATAGTACTACTACTACTGCTACTACTTCTACTACTACTACTATTACTGTTACTACTACTATTACTACTACTACTACTATTACTACCACTATACTACCACCAATACTACCACAACCACCACCACCACCATCACCACCACCACCACCACCACTACTACTACTATTACTACTACTATTTCTCTAGCCATTTGCAATAGGGGTTCTTAATCTGGGATCTATGAACTTATTTAAAAAAACATTTTGGTAAGTACATTTCAATATAATTGGTTTCCTTTATAACTCTATGTAGTTTATTTTATGCATTTAAAAGCCAGCTCAATACTATTTCATATCTATTAGATTGGATAATTGGACAGAAAAGCGGAATGACCAATGCGGGAGGGACTGTGGGAAAAATGAGACAGTAATGCATTGTTGGTGGAGTTGTGAACTGAATCAACTATTCTGCAGAGCAGTTTGGAACTGTGCACAAAGGGATATAAAACCACGCATACCCTTTGACTTAGCAGTACCACTACTAGGTCTGTATCCAAAAAGAGAGGAAAACCAAAAGGGGAAAGGATCTATATGTATGGAAATATTTATAGTAGCTCTTTTCTGGTGACAGAGAGTTGGAAATTGGGAGGATGCCCATCAATTGCGGAACGGCTGAGCAAATTGTGCTATGGGATTGTGACATAATATTAGTGTGCTATAAGAAACAATGAGCAGGATGCTCTCAGAAAAACCTGGAAAGATTTACATGAGCTGATGCAAAGTGAAATGTACAAAGTGAAAGTGTACAAAGTAACAGCAACGTTGTAATATGATCAGCTGTGAATGACTTAGCTATTCTCAGCAGTACAGTGATCCAAGACAGCTCCAAGAATTTATGACATCTCCAAAGAAAGAACTCATGGTGTCTGAATATAGATGGAAGCATACTTTTTTACTTTACTTTTCTTAAGTTTTTTTTAGTCTATGTTTTCTTTAACAATGTGACTAATACGGAAATGTTTTACATGACTACACATGTATAACCTATATTGAATTGCTTTCCTTCTCATTGAGGGGGACTAGGAAAGAATTTGGAACTCAAAGTTTTAAAAATAAATGTTAAAAATTCTTTTTACATGTAGCTGGGGAAAAATAAAGTGCTCAATAAAATATAAAAACCCAACTCACAATGGAGGGTAGCAATAGACTAAATTCAGAGAAGGAACCCATTCTTGGGTTTCGTCAGACGGCCAGAGGAATCCAGGACACAAAAAAAGGTGAAGAAGCTCTGTACCGCACTTAGGTGCACAGGAAAGAACAGAATTCTCGAGTCTACAGAGAACTTGTTTACTTTTCTGCTTTGCCTCAAAAAACGGAGAGGAAAGAGATAACCCAGACGTGTGTCCAGGGATGCTTGGTCATTGAGGCATGATATTGTCCCATTTCCCCTCTGTAGGGATACTGTGCAGCCAAGTTCTTGTGTGGCCTAAAAAAAAAGAAGGGAAACTATATAATTACTTTAGTGAGTGAACAGCCTGAGAGCTGAGGCTGAGTCCAGAGTGGACATTGCTGGTCTGGCCATGATCACTCAGATCCATCAAAGCAGTATCAGAGGGTGGGGACATAGACCATCCACCATCGTCATCACCACTATTGCCATAAATGGCTAAAGCCTTACAGAGGCAGATTGTAGCAGATGAACAGTAATTTCAGATGGACAGTCATGGAGGCATGCTTCCTGATCATGAATGGACCTCCCTGGCTTCCTGCTTCTATTGTGGCCTTTAGGGTTTTGCAATTCTCCTCAAACCCGAGGTGTTTGACCCAGGCTGCTCTCAGGGTTACATTTGGTTGGACTCTGAGTTGGACCCTGCACTGCTCTTCTTAGGAAAGTATTTTTCATTGGTCTTTGTGGATGATTGTCTTCATCACTGGTGTGTGACAACACTTACTTCACCAACTTTCTTAATTCAAAATTTTCAAAAAATTTTTGAACAAACTTGAAAATTCCAATATAGATTAAAAGAAAGATTATATATGAAACCATGACTTACATTATCTACTCAGTCATAGCATCATAGATCTAAAGCTTAAAGGGACTGCAAGGGCCATCTGGTCTAACCTGCCTTTTTTACAGATGAGACAACTGAGGCCTAAGAGATGTCTAAAGTCACACAAATAATAAGCGTTAGGATCTAAACCCAGGTCTTCTGTGTTCTTTCTGCTTTATCAAATCACTCAAAAAATTTGACATGTTCACCAGCTCTCCAAGTTGGAGGACAATAGTCACAACCTAACTGTCTCAGGTTGATGTGACTTGATTATGAATGTGAGGTGTTTTATAGTGGCTCTGAGTTTTAGGAAATCTAGCTGGCATTTAAAAGTTTCTAAGCTTACAATAAAATAAAGGTGAAACTTGAATACAAATGTGTCAAAGCAAATAGGACCCGAGTTCACTGTGCAACCTTGGGCAAATCACTTAAACTTTGTAAGCCTCAGTTTCCTCATCTGGAAAACAAGGTCTTTGGACTAGGGGACTTCTGAGGTCCATGATCCCAGAATCTTTTGAGGACAGAATCAAAGTCATAATGAAAAAGGAAAATTTTAAGTTTATTTGAAATCCTAGAGTGTTATAAGGTCTTTATATGAGAAAGCATTCTGAAAGAAAAAACGGAAACAAAAAAAGTTTTCAATATCTTGAGTGAGTTTATTTCATGTACACCTTGCTTTTCAAGGCACAGGCCTTTTTCTTTCTAGAAATGTACTTGATGGGCTTCTCCAACGCTGAATCACATTAATCCCTCAAGGCAAATATGTGAACTAACCACAGGAAAGATCACGTTCACGCCTGCAAAGTAGTCCAAGTGGCATTATATTTATGAAAAGCATTTGTTTAAGGGTTTCAGGATTGCTGACTTCACAAGTTACTTATTTGCCTCATTTAGGAAACAATCCCACTTTCAGGAGTTTGGCTGAAGTCAAATTCTGAAGACTTTGTCTAAGACTCCTGTGTTACCAAAGACTCAGTTACCAAAGTAACTGAGAAGCCATTTATATCAGCTGTATGGGTGTTACGCTCTTAGGCTGTTGCTACTGTCAGTTCTGAGCTAGTAATGTATGCTGTCTTAGCCTTTTCCCCATGCTTCCTTGGGGCTATGGTAGGCCTTCCTATTTTCAGTTGTTTCAATTAGTACCCTAGATGAGTCAAGAGGTCTTGACTCATGGTGACAGTAAAAGTGAGAACTGGTCATCCATATGTCCACCCTACTCTATTGATAAACTGCGTAGGGACTGAATATGCAAACAAAGACCCCAGTTTAGTTTAAGTTCCTTGAGGGTAGGGGCTGTTTTCTGTTTTTTCTTTATTTATCAAACACCTAGGTGCTTAATAAATTCTTATTGAGTTAGATTGAACTTTTGAATAAAGAATATGTTTAAATCTTCCTTTTGTCCTGCAGACTCAATGGGTAACTTTTTGATGGTTCAAATTTTTCTGGAACAACACAGTCTGTAACTTAGATTCTATGTTTTAAACTCCAGGGAGGTCACAAATTAATCCCTGCTGCCATTTTCAGCTAGGGCACCAGCATCATTAGGGTGCATAGATGTTCAGCATCTCCTTGGTACTGGAGAAGAACTTGCTGGTAAAACAGTGATTCCTTCACGATCACATTGGAGACTTGTCTCAAGTCCAGATTTTTTACATTATTTGTATATTTGAGAAAATTGCTAGGGAACATTCTTTTTAGAATAGATAAGATGACAGGTAGGAGAAGGGGATTGGTATACAAAAAAGTCTCAACTTGTTATCATTTTCCATTTAAGGACTCTCCTTTTGAAACATCCATGGGGTTAGTCTCAGGAGAAAAAAAAAGCTACACGTCAAAATGAGCTGGGGAATCTCTCTTAATTGACGGTTGGTCTTTAAACACTTCAACATAAGACTTTCCTTGAATGGCAAGAGGGGATTAAACTCCACTGATGGAGCGAGGTGGGAGTTTGACAATGATAGAAATTCTCATTTCTTCTCAGCTGTCTCTTTCATTTGGCATGTTCCCTATTCTGGGAGTAAATCAGTAAAGCATGATCTGAGGATTTGGGGAGATTGGAAGGATCCCTATCTCTCTTGGAAAGAAGACATTCATTCCATTCTGTGGGGGGATAAATGTGATTAAGATTGGTGAATTCCTCCATTAATGTAGCTGTTATCTAGTGGTTGAAAAGACAGAATTCAAAGCATAACACACCCTTTGGCAACAGGCCCTTCTTGGAGCCTTTCCTACTGTGCTTAGGTTAAGCATTGTGGTTAATGGAAATGGGTTATCTTGGTGGGGAACTCTCCCATCACCTGTTGATAGATTAAAGGAGGGAGATGAATTTGTTGTCTCATTCTTAAAGCTCTCTCATTATAGCGTGTCTCTTCTTGAAACCTCTTCTGAGGTTGTTCTCTTTTATTTTCCTCTCTCCATGTTGGCCTTTTCTTCTGAATAGACTTTTCTTCAGAATGGACTTAGCCAGACTGACCTTCCCTCTGTACCTCAGACACCACCTTCCATCTCTATCTCCTTCTTTGTACTGGCTGTTGCTCCATGCATAGAATGTGTCCTCTCCTGACCGCTGCCTCTTACAATCCCTTGTTTTTTTCAAAGTTCATTCACTTTTCTACGTAAAACCTTTCCTCATTCTTCCAGATGCTACCCTTCACTCTCCCTGCTCCCTACATTATCCTGTATTTATTTTTATATAATTATGTGTATGTGTTTTCTTTCTTGATAGCCTAAGCTCTTTGAGGGCAAGCTTGCTTGTCTTTGTATCTCTAGCATCTAGCTCAGGGTCTGGACCAAAAAAAAAAGATGCTTACTTGCTTCATTCAATAGGATTGTACTCGTTTTCAAAATATTTTGTCCAAAGTCATAAAGATTAGTCAGTAGACGAAAGAAACAAGGAAATAAGATTAAACGTTTGTGAGACATTTAACATACTTTCAACCTGGAGTTGAGTGGGAAAGAAAGTGGAGAGACCTAGGCAGCTGATAGAGTACAATGAGTTTATGTGACTATGAGACACCCCCTTGGGATTAGATGATGGCTTACTGTTAAATGAGTTATTCTCTAATCATAAGTAAAGATGGGTAGTGTAGGTACATAGGTATTAAGCACATATGAACCTTAGGATGCCATGTAACCCCAAGCAAATTTACGATCCTGAGCCTAAGATATGTTTGAGGTTTTAAAGAACTTTTTTTCTTCCTTCCTTTCTTCCTTCCTTCAGTTCTTTCTTCCTTCTATTCTTTCTTTCTTTCCCTTCCTCCATTTCTTTCCTTCTTTCTTTCCTTCTTTCCTTCCTTCCTTCTTTCCTTCCTCCCTTCTTTCTTTCTTTCCCTTCCTCCATTTCTCCCTTTCTCTCTCTCTTTCTTCTTGACCTTACTGTTAAAAGAAATACCATCCTACTTGTTTCAAAAGATGTTTTCTTCCACCCTACCTGTCCCATTCTTCCCCCACTCTTATGTACCCCTTCTTTCTCCTTCCTGCATTGGAATTGTGGATATTGTAATGGTTTCTACTACACATATGGGTTTGAGCAGTGCCCAGTACAGCACCTTCCATGTAGTAAGCACCTAATAAATTCTGGTAGAATTTTATTGAACTGAGAATAGAAAGGGGTTAGGATGATGAACTGCTCTGGGGCCATGGAGAATTTTCTTCATTTGCCAATCCAGTTATTAGGTCAAGGGTCAGTGAGAGAAGAATAAATCTTATGATTGAATTAAAGCAAACATTTAGGGAATGTTACTCCAAGGAGATGTTTGGTAATCCAAATAGAACTAAAGCAATGATATGAGTCTTCCAAAGCTAAGTGTTCTAACAGGCTAATTAATAGTGTATTTGAGAGTTTTGAGATATTTTAGGTTCAGGGCTGTTTTGATAAACTTTCAAAAGAGATGTTTTATTTGCTGATTGCTTTTTGGAATTTCTTGATGATGTGAGATCAAGGTTTTAGTGACCTTATTTGCATTGGAAGAACTAATGGAATCCTTAATGCATCATGTTTTCTACTTTATACATGTGATATTTATAAATGATTCTCTGGCTGCTTTTTTCTTTTCCCCCCTTTTTTACATTCAAATGAAAAAAAAGTGTGTGTGTGTGTGTGTGTGTGTGTGTGTGTGTGTGTGTTTGCCATCTCACCACATTGAATTCATTAATTGTCAAATTTACATGATTCTTTGGTTAATTAAAATTCATAAAGCCCCAGTAATATTGTCCATATTTTGTTTTAACTTGACGAGATGCTTACATAGTTGTGTTAAGCCACACATTAATTTTTCTATTAAATAGTATTTCCTAGTCATCATATTAGAATGATGGACTTAGCATAAGAACTAACGTATCTGGATTTGTTTTCCAAAACATCACCTACTTGCATGAATATAAATGTATATAAATGTATAAATATAAATGTATAAATTGTTTCTTTCTTTTAAAAAGCAATATAATGCTTTTAAAATCTAGGAAGCTAAGTATAAAAATTGGAACTTTTATCTCTCTTTTTCTTCGATGCTGCTAAAAATTGTGGAAGAGAGAGGAAAAAGCAAGATAGAATTAGTAAAGGCTTCTTTGAGCTGAGAAATGCTGCAGAAAGTGGTCTATCAGGACACTGTATGGTGGTGAGAAGGGTATAAGATTCAAGGAAATATTACCTGAAAAAGTAAGCACTGAATTGGGAGAAGATCATAAAGGTTCCAGCTTTCACCCTGCTCCTACCAGCAGTTACCTTTGGCAAGTCACTTACTCTCTGATTCTGTGACTACTTTGGGAATGAATGAAGTCAAAGGCTTATGAGTCTGCTGTATACATTCACGTATTATTTCATTTTATCTTGTTTTTATTGTTATCTCTTGCTCTTATTTCACCTTTATTTCTTAATATATCCCTCCAACTAGCCATCCCCTATAACAGAGATTTAAAAAGAAAAAAATTTGATGAAACCAACCAACAATCAAACATGTCTGCTCTCTTGAGAGGGGAGGGAGGGTTATTTTGCCAACTCTTCTCTAGTGCCAGGCTTGGTGACTATAATTATAAAAACTTCAGGTTTTTGTTTTTCTATTTACATTGCTGTAGTCATCGTTTTGTTTTCCTGGGCATATTTACTTCGTTTTGCATCAATTCATATAAACCTTCTAATGCCTCTCTAAATTATTTGTATTCATTTTTTCTTATAATGTGATAGTACTTCATTATGGAGGGTGTTCCAAAGGTTTTCATGCAGTTTTAAGCCTAGAATATCCTGTATTTATGTACTATGATTTGTCTAACCATTCCCCAATCAATGGGCACTTTGTTTACAATTTATTGATACCACAGAAAGTACTACTATCAACATTTTGGTAAAACCAGAACTTTTCTTTTTGTCTTTGACCAACTTCCCTTTGGGATCTCTGGGTCAAAGCATATGGACATTTTAGTTACTTTTTTTTTCAGTATACAGGAGTTATTGCAGGTTTTGCTTCAGATCACTGCAATGAAGCAAATATTGCAATAAAGTGAGTCATGTGAATTTTTTGGTTTCCCAATGTACGTAAAAGTTATATTTACACTATCCTGTACTCTATTAAGTGTGCAATCATATTATGTCTATAAAAATAATGTATATACCTTAATTAAAAAATTAATATTTTATTGCTAAAAATGCTCATCATCATCTGAGCTTCAACAAGTTGTAATCTTTTTGCTGATGGAGGGTCTTGCCTTGATGTTGATGGCTGCTGACTGATCAGGGGGGTGGTTGCTGAAGGTTGGGGTTGATAATTTCTTAAAATAAGACAACAATATAGTTTGCTGATAGATTCTCCTTTTCACTTAAACATTTATAGGCCATTGTAGGGTTATTAATTGCCCTAATTGTAATATTATTGTGGGAACAGGGAGGCCCAAGGAGAAGGAGAAGGAAGGGGAATAGCAGGTGTGTGGAACAGTCAGAACATACACAATATTTATTGATTAAGTTTGCTGTCTTACATGGGTGTGGTTGATGGCTCCCCTAAGCAATTACAATAGTAATATCAAAGATCACTGATCACAGATCACTTTAATAGTTATCGTAACAATGATAAAGTTTGAAATATTGCAAGAATTACCAGAATGTGATACAGAGACACAATGTGAGCCCAGGCTGTAGGAAAAATGGTGCTTGACACAGGGTTGACTCAAACCTCCAATGTATAAAAAATGCAATATCTGTCAAGTGCAATAAAATGAGGCATGTCTGTCATTCCAAATTTCCTTCCAGAATGATTGGATCAATTCACAGCTCTAGCATTCTGTTCCTTTCATACCTCTTCCAACACTGACCATTTCTATCTTTTGTCATCTTTGCCAATTAGCTAGCTGGGAGGTGAAATTTCAGAGTTGCATGGACTTGCATTTCTCTTATTATAATTTGGAGCAACTTTTCATATGATTTTTAATATGTTGGGATTCATCTTCTGAGTATTGCTTCTACTGTTGGTAGATTGGGATCATAATGTATGGTTTCCGGTATGTCCTAGACCTGGAGAAGGAAATGGCAAACCACTCCTGTATCTTTGCCAAGAGAACCCCAAATGCGGCCATGAAGAGTCAGACATGACTGAGATGACTAAACAGTAACAAATATTTTGAACCAGAAATGTTTGATGGGAAGATTTTTGTCAATGAAAAGTTTAATCTCCCATTTTATTTTATTTCTTTTCTTTTTAAATTTATTTTTAACACGGTTTATAACAGATAAAGCCATTCAGACTATTGGTCAGGTGATACATCTTTTTAAAGCATTTACAATATGGACCACAAATTTTTTTTTTTAAGACATTAACCAAATGAGACACAGCTAATATTTATGTTGTCAACTTCACAAACTTTTGACCTAATTGTCTCCACAGTATTACTAAGAATTAAAGGACCCTAACTTATTGTTGTTGGTCTAAAGTCCTATGCCTAATAGCTTAATTTTAGGCAACCTTGGATGTTCCCCTATCCATTATCTATAATTGAATAGATCTGGTATTAAGCTTACAAACCTTTTGACTATAGGAAACTACCACCAATAGTAAGGACATTGCAGGGATACAATATCTCCCAAACTTCATGTCAGTTCCAGGCAGGATTAGATTATCCACTTGCATTCAGTCAGGCTTAAAGTCTACCAGGTGTCAGTGGGGAAATTGAGTCAGGAGAATCCCACCTCAGCCCATGCTGAACAGTCGCTCTCCCACCCTTCCCTTGAGATCACCTATGCAGTTCATACCAGCATCTCATCAGCTTGCTGGCGTCATGGATTGGAGGCTCAGATCGCCTTTCTTGCTTCCCATACCTGGAGTTAGACTCAGAAGAACAGTCACTTAATAGTCCCATAGCATCTAAAAATGGCAAGTTCCAATAACCAGGTTTCAAATATGATTATAGTTTCACTTTGACTAAGGAACATCTTTTGAGGCAAGTCTTAAGTGGCTTACATGCCTTTCTATACATGTTCTAGTTCCTGGTTAAATGGCAATCATAAAATCAAATTTACCATTAAAACCTTGACTTTTCCATCAATGCCCAATTTTACCCAAGGTTACCTTCCTCTAGTAAATTTAGACTGAAATTCTTTTCTCCAAACTAAAGATGTCATTGATTTATTCTCAGTAATTAATTCAGTCTATTGTTTTAATACTAATTGCTTTTACCTCACTATGTAACATGTCCAATTTTTCTCCCCATCACTCCCCTCCCTCCGTTTCCTAATACCTTGCATTCTGATTACTCCTTCTCTCAATGTACCCTCTCCTCCAACACAGCCCACCCCTCTCCTATCCCCATCTTCTCTCTTTTCTTTCAGGGCAAGATGAATTTCCATACCCCTGTCCTTGTAGTTCTTATTTCCCGATTATATGCAATAAAAATTATCAACATTCGTTTCTAATACTTTGAATTCCAAATCTCCCATTTTAAAAGCCATTTTAAGATCTTATCTGGCAAGATCTTATCTGGATCTAAAAAGAAATAAAAGAATTTTAATGAATTAAAGAAGAGCTCTTGGATGTGTTGGTTTTAATCTGTAGCTCAACCCATTAACCTTAACCTGCAAATGATTTCTGAGCTTGATATAATCTGTTCTTTCCCACTTCTCTTTGGCTTCTGTAGGACACAGTGGACATTTGATAAATATTAGTAACCGAATGATCAGTAAGGTTTCTTCAATGCCAATCTATCACCTTCTGACTTCCTGGATGTCAGAATTTTCAGTTTGTGTGCCCTGAAACTAACTCTTCCAGAAAGAAAGGACTGGAATATTCCATTTCTAAAGATCATTTTGAAAAGTAACAGGTACTTTGTCACAGAACCCTAAAAATGTCTATCTCTAATTTCTGGAAAAAAAATACTTCAGAAGTATCACCTCAAAAACTCCATGCTGTAAAAAAAAAAACAAACCAGCATTCTCAGGGGTAGTCATGCTTCACATAGGGTTGGGCAAGAGCGCCTCCAAGGTCTTTTCCAATTCTTGGCTATTAAAATCTTAGCAATAAACTGATTCTATTGGGACTTGCCTTTGTTTCTTTGTTCTAAGTACATCAGAAGTGGTATGGTATGGTGTAGTCCATGGACTCTTGGGGATTCCTGTGACTCTTTCAGGAAATTATTTTTCATAATTGTTCAGTTCATGTTCAATTCTTCATGACTCCATTTGAGTGTTCTTCAAAAAGCCACTGTGGAGCAATTTGCCATTTCCTTCTCCGGCTTGTTTTACAGATGAGGAAACTGAGGCAAGCAGTGTTAAACTCAGGGTCTGAAGCCAGATTTAACTTCATGAAGATGAGGCTTCCTCACTCTAGGCGTGGTACTCTATCTAGGTACCACCTAGTTGCCCCATTTAAAAAAATTAAATATTATTTTATTTAATATTATTTTGAATAATGTTAAGGTGTTTTTCCTTATTAAAATATTCCTTCTCTTTTAAACTAAATATCTAGATGAAGCCAGGTCTTCTTCATGTATGTTAACCAAAATAACATATTGGTTGTTGTCCTTTGTTTTCGAAGAGGACCAAAGTGACATCACTCAGCTAGAGTCAAGTTTCAATGTGTCCAACTGTGACTGATCAGATCAATATGACTCAGAATGTTCTACCACAGGTTAGGCACAAATACTCCAGGTGGACATTTGGGGTGGATACTTTAAATTTGCTCATCCTGTATGTCCTTTGAGCTTTTTCAATTCTGCTTTGCTCATAGAGCACAACATATTCTCTGATGTGGGCATGCCATGCTGAGCAGTTCTGTGCCAGTGTCTCCCATCTCACACAATCAAATCCAAAGTTGTTGAGAGAGACCTTGACAGTGTCCTTGTGTTGCTTCTTCTGACCACCATGTGATTGCTTGCCCTGTGTGAGTTCTCCATAAAACAGCTTTTTAGGCAAGCATACATTTTGCATTTGAACAGCATGGCCAGCCCATTGGAGTTGCACTCTCTGAAGCATAGTTTGAATGCTTGGCAGTTCAGCTTGAGCAAGGACTTCATTGTCTGGTACCTTATCCTGCCAGGTGATCTTCAGAATCTTCCTAAGACAGTTCAAATGAAAGTGACTCAGTTTGCTGGCATGGCCCTGGCAGACTGTCACAGGCATACAACAATGATGTCAGCACGATGGATCTGTAGACCTTCAGTTTAATAGTCAGTCTTATACCTCTTCTCTTCAGAGCCTCCCAAACACTGAGCTAGCTCTGGCAATGCATACATCAACCTCATTGTCAATGTGTACCTCCCTGGAAAGTACACTACCAAGGTAAGTGAACTTATCCACAGCATTCAAAACTTCTCCATTTGTTGTAACAGATGGTTTGGTGGTGGCTGATGGAGCACCTGTGTTTTCTTGGTGTTAATTATTAGGCCAAATTATTAGGCCAAAATGAGCACAGGCAGCAGAGAATTGATCCATATTTTATTACATCTCAGCTTCAGAAGTTGCATTGAGTGAACAATGATCTGCAAACAGAAATCATGCACCAGCACTCCCTTGACTTTGGTCTTGGCTTGTAGCCTTTTCAAATTGAAGAATCTACCATCAGTGCAGTAGCTGACCTTGATGCCGTGTTTATCCTCATTGAAAACATTTGACATCATGGCTGAAAACATCATGCTACAAAAGCTCCAACTGAAAAAGAGGTTTTAAATGCCATTAGGCTCCTTTCATGTGGCAAAGCACCTGGTCCTGATTTTATTCCAGCTGAGAAAGGTCCATTGCTCATACAAAAGCTGACTGAAATCTTGCAGGTTGTATGGTGAGAGGAGATTATCCCCCAGGAGTTCAAGGATCCTTCCATTGTCCATCTCTATAAAGGTGAAGGAAATAGATTGTCCTAGGACAAGCACAGGGTAGGGGGGAGGGTCTCTCTCTTAGTCATTGCTCTCAAGATTCTTGCCATAGTCCTCCTTAATAGGCTGATCCTTCAACATATTACAACAGATTGAATGTAGAAGCAGATCTGAGAATCCAGCTATCTAATCTTAAACCAGACATTAAAAGGATTTGAAGAAATATGTAAAATAATGTCACTCTTCTCACTAAATTTATATTTGTTTTGGAAAATAGTTTTTCATAAAATTTGTTATTAATGTTAACATTTAATAGATTATTATTTTAAGATCAATTAATATCTTCTTTAATTTCTGATATGGTAAATATCAGATATAATCAAAAAGCATATTGCATCCAGCTCCAACCAGCTCAAGAGAGCCATTTGTTTCACTATGAGCATTTATACCTTAGAAAAGGCAAATGCTACAAATCAGGACTTGATTATTGATTTATTGATTGTCTGGACTTAAGAAAGTGACAAAGAAAACACTGAAAATGTAGATTAAATCTGAAGGTGTGTCATGCAACACACTCTTGGATATATCTCACATAAACAAAGGGTCTTTGAGATCCCCAATAATTTTTGTTTTATTTTAATTTATAGAATAAAACAATCATTTCCATAACAGTATCATTAAAAAGATGATTATGCACGAAACTGCAAATCTATTAGGGACAACTTGCTACTCCTTTCAAATATATAATAAAATTATCGTGTAAATGATTTTCCTTTCCTTCTCTCCCCCCACCCTAGAGATGGCTACCATTAGACACAAACCAGTATACACACATGTAAAATCATTCTATACATCTATTTGTCAGTTCTCTCTCTGAATGCAGGTAACATCTTTCAAAAGTCCTTTGTAGTTAATTTGGGTATTTATAATTGTCAAAATACTTCTTCACTCAAAGTTGTTCTTAAAACAATATCGTTGTTACCATATAACACATTTTCTTTGTTCTGCCCATTTAGATCCTCAATAGTTTTTAAGAATGCAAAAGAGTCTTGACATCAAAAAGTCGGAGAACTGCCCGCATGCTATGAAGATTGTTGGACCTGGAATCACAAGACCTGACTTCAGATCCCAGCTCTGACACTGACTTGCTAGGTGATCATCAGTGACTCACTTAACTTTTCAGGGTCTCAATTTCCTGATCTCCAAGATGGGTATTAACCCTTGTACTACCTACTTTACAGGGTTGTTATGAGGAAAGCATTTTGTTTATCATATAGTTCTATATAAATGTGAGTTTTTATTACTAGCTCCTCTAAAAACTGATATTTTGACCATTAGATGTTTCTCTGTGAAATTCTCTGGCTATTTATTTATCTATAATTTGCTCATATTATTTAGATCTTCAAAAAAAAAAAAGAAAAAAAATATTGTCTTATCTACCCTCCCCAAACTCCAAATAATGCTTTCAACTTTGGGGTTAGGAAAACCCTAGTGTTTCTCTCAGCCTTAGGATTTTATTGAAAGGTCTAGAGCAGGAGTGGAGAACCTGTGACCTTCTAGATCCTTGGATGTGGTCTTTTGACTGAGTTCAAGTTTTACAGACCAAATCCTTTTGTTAAGGGGATTTGCTCTGTGAAGTTTGGATTCAGTCAAAAGCCCACTCTCTAGACTTTTTTTACAAGACCCTAACGTTGAGAAAGGCTGCAGGCTCCACAACCCTGGGGATTCTTTGACAAAAAAAATTGTTGATAATCCTTAAAGACCTTTCTTTTGTATTTTTTCAAGCAGGAGTGATTTTCTCTAAGTGTTTTTTGAACCTGTGTACCTATAGCTAGCAATGTTGGGGAATAAACTTGCTACATATTAGAGCTCAAATGCCAACTTCTCCTAGGAAAATGGGACTCCATCTTCAGAAAGACCACACCCTCCTTGTCCATCTCCATGATGCTCATAGATGGCAACCTTTCCTTCCCCTCCTAAAGGTCCCTGCAGTATTGGGGGGCTTTTGTTCCCTCTGTTGTGGTTTACTCTTGTTATAATATCATTGGTTTTCATTGGTTCAGTTCTGCACATGACCAGCCCAACTTCAGATGGTGTGGTGGTGGTGAGTTTCCTTTGTTATCCTGGTCCTGGGGCACTTGCCTATTGACCACTTCTTTATCTTCCTCTTATTTCAGCCTGGCCCCTATTAACGTCTGGAGAATTAATAATGAAATCTAACCCCCTTTTCTAGGCAGGGAGGTGGGACAACTAGAACGGCACGCTGTGTACACTATCAGATGGCGCCATTCTAGAAAGTGTTTTGGGGACTGGCTGCTTAACTGGTTTATTTTGGGAGGGTTCAATGTGCAAGAAACCCCCTCTTTACTAGGGAGGGTTTTCAATATGAGGATGGGGTGGGGTAGGAAGGAAAAGAATATTTTCATAAATGACTGTGATGTAAAAACAAAAGCTATCAATAAAAGTAATTTTACAAGTGAAAAATGAGTCTCTGCCTTCATAAAAATAAAGCTGAAACTTACGTTATTTCTCCTAGCTTCTGGATAGTTTTATTTAACCTCCTATTTGTTACCATAGCAGATGAAAAGACTGACTAAGGAGGAAGTAAACACCCATTTATTAAGCACCTTGTGCTAAGTGCTTTACACTATTACCTCATTCTATCCTCACAACAGCCATGAGAAGTAGGTGCAATTATTATCCCCACTTACAGCTGAGAAAACTGAGGCAAACAAAGGTTAAGTGACTTGCCTAGGAACGCTCAGCTTGGAAGTGTCAGGGGCCAGATTTTAATTCAGGTCTTTCTGACTCCAAGTCCAGCACTTTATGTACTGTGTCTCCTAAAAGCTGTTAGCAGAGCAAATCTCTGTGCTAGTAAGCAGCTAATTATATGCAATATATACATTTAGCGGATAGTGGAGATCTGCCATAAATGGTCACTTCACTGGGTCTAAAACCAAACAAGGAATGCTTGCAATGACCTATGCGTGCAATCAGGTAAATATCAGTCTTGAAAATAATTACTATTCATTTATATTTTTAATTTTCTTTTACTTTACTTTTGGGATGCCGTCCACTATGGCTAATTGGATAAATATGTGAAGTTTGTAAAAGTAAGAAAGTGAAAGTGCTAATGATGAAATCTATACAAACATTCACAAACATGTAGCTACATGTGTATATATGTACATAAGTCCATGTAGACACATACACAGATATTTATTTAAAATTTGATTCCCATAATCCCAGCAAAAAAGAGTAAAATTTTTATTCCACAACCAATGATGAACAAGGCTTTATACTAGATCCTCTACTAGACCTTCTTACTACTGGGGTCTATTGGAGAGATGTGTAAATTTAAGGCAATTTGAGCAAAGGAGAAACAGGAATAGTTAAGGGGATCAGAAAAGATTTCTTCACATAGAGGCCAATCAAACGTTAAGCATGTATTAAACACCTACTGTGTAACAGGAACTATGTTAGACGTTGAGAATACCGAGACAAAATGAAATAATCCTTGGCCTTGGGAAGCTTACATCCTATTTAGGGAGACAGCACACAGAAAATACGTGCAAAGTTAAGTATGAGATGATTTGGGGGGAACTCCAGTAATTGAGGGGATCAGGAAAAGCTTCTTCATGTAGAAAGTGGAAATTAAGTTGAGTTTTGAAGGGATTCTAAAGAGTTGGAGGGGCATGAGGGATACCCAGTACATAAACATAAACATGGAAAAGGGACTTGTAATTCTGTATGTGAGAAATAGCAAGAAAATTAAGATTAGAATTTGCAGTGGACCCAGTAGGAGAAAAGGGAAGCTACGGGACTCAGTGGATAGAAGAGTCAGGAGGACCTGAGCTCAAATTCAGCCTTGGACACCAGCTGTGTGACTTTGGGCAAGTCACTTCACCCTGTTAGCCTCAGTTTCCTCAACTGTCAAATGAGTTGGAGAAGGAAATGGCAAATCTCTCCAGCATCTTTGCCAAGAAAATCCCAAATGGGATTACAGGGAGTCAGACTTGACTATGACAGCAAGAGAAAAGCATGAGGATGGTATGTGTGTGTGTGTGTGTGTGTGTGCGCGGGCACGTGTGTGTTGTATGGAGAAGTATAGATTAGAAGAATTTGAATGGCAGTGGATGGGACAAGGGCTTTGAGATAAAAAGCAGTACATAGTTGAACTTAAAAACTAGTGGGTTGAGTCTATCAAGAGAAAAAGCGAGACCAGAGAAGGAGTGATAGATTGAGAGAATAGAGAGGAATAGAGTGACTAGAGGTTTCTATGGGAAAAATAAATTAGGGAGGAGTGTGACAGAGGGAGAGATGGAAGAACAGGAGATAGCAGCTCAATGACAGGAATTTCAAATGACAATAGCTCTCTCCAGTCTGGGTTTACTTGTAATGCTCCTGATGCACAGGATTATATACAGCCTCAAATGTCAGGCTGAGATTTTATATTTTACCCTAGAAGAAATAAGGAGCTAATGAAGGTTTTTGAGCATAGGAATGACACAGTTTGTTAAATGGGAGGATTCTGGTGCCCTCAAACAAAATAATGGGGTTTGTAGGGAGGGCAGGTTTAGGTGGGGGAAGATGATGATTTTGGACATGTGGAGTCTGAGGTGCAAATGGGACATCCAGATTGGGATGTCTGTTGGTGATGTGGGACTGGCGACAGGCAGAGAGATTGAGACTGGATTTATAGATTTGATAGCTGCCTAGGCAGAAATGATAAATGAGCCATTTGGGATTGGGCAAGAATAAATGACATCATTTGGAAAGGCAAAAAATTATAAGAGAAAATAGGAAAGGGACTAGAACAGAGCCTTAGGGGAAGGGATATGCTGGGAAATGAATAACAACTAGCTCTTTAGGGGAAAAAAGTGCTCACAGCATAGTTTTAAGCTTAATCTGCTTTAACATTTTCTCCAACATTTTCTCAAGTCTAGAAATCAACAAAATAATAAATTAAGCCCTGATTTATAGCATTTGTCCATTTCTGAAGTATAAATACTTACACTGAAAATTTAGTAATTGGCTCTTGTGATTCACTTTGAGTTCCTCCAGTACAACTCTGATTATGGGAGATACCCATAGTAAGGAAAAGGAAGATTAAGGATAACCCAGCAAGGAAGACTGAAAAGTAATAGTTATATAGGTAGGAGCTATACCTTGGAGGGGATGACCAGTGGCTATATAATAGCAAATGTTGCTGGCCCCAAGACTGTGTATTGCACAAAGAGTAGGAACATAAATAAGCAGCAGTTGTGTTCCTCTGATCTCTCTGCAGATCAGGGTCTGGTCTCAGATTCATCCCAAAGCCCAGACTTGCAGCTGAGTATTTAGGGCAGGGAGGTGAGACCAAGGGAGAGACTGAAGTTCTGTCATTGTGGACCTACAGAGCCTGCAGCTTGTTAACAGAAGATTAGTGCCAGAAAGAGTCTATTAGAGAGCTCCACGCAGGGGCAAGCCTAGGGTTGTTACCCAAACCTAAACCAGGGTTGGGAGCTTTCAAAGTTCAGATTAGATATAGTAATAGTCCTAGATCAGACTTCTTTAGGTTCACTGAAACCTTCCAGATCCATGACCTGACCTGACCTTGTGATCTTTGTGGAATATAGCACGAAATACACTGAGAAAGCAATAGCTTTAATATAAAGCCCCCATTCAGGAAGTAAGGCTGGGAGAATAATTAAACAAAGTGCTTCCATCCCAAAGAGATATTATAATGACAAGGATACCAGAAACACAAATGTACAGGAAAAGGATGACTCTAAAACATGTATAAAGTCTTAATAAAAACATAATGTGGACACAAGTTCAGTGAAAATTCTCAGAAGAAATAAAGAAAGAGGTTACAAAAGCATTTAAAAGGATCTTATAAATGAAATGTGAGTGCTAGAAGAAAGAATTAGGAAAGAATTGAATGCTATGCAGTAGAGGACAAGCTTGGAAGGAAAATTAACACAAGAGATACAAAACCAGCAGATTCCTTAAAAATCAGAATTAACCAAATGTAAGGTAATGACAACACAAAGTATTAAAGCCAAAAGATTGAAAAAAAGAAAATATCAGATATCCCCACTTACAGTTAAGGAAACTGAGGCTAACAGAGGTTAAGTGACTTGCCTAGGTTCACTCAGCTAGTAAGTGTCAGAGGCTAGATTAAATTCAGGTCTTTCTGACTTCAAAAACAATCCTTTGTAAAGCAGATGAACTAAAGTCTTTTTCAAAATAAGATCAGGAGTAAAGCAAGATTATATATTATTAACACTATTGTCATCATTATCATCACTAACATGATCCTAGAAATGCTAGCTAATAAAATGAGGAATAAATGTAGGCAAAGAAAAAACAAAACAATCGCTTTTCCCAGATGACAGAATGGTTTGCAGAATTCTTCAGAGTAAACTACAATTTATTGAAACAGTTAATTATTTCAGCAAAATTGCAAGACAAGTGTTGGAGGGACTACAGGAACACAGGTACACTAGTCTGAATTGGTGTAATCCTTCAGGATAGCAATTTGGAGCTATGATTAAAATGTTACTGAGCTTTGCATACCCCTTGACCCAGGGATGTACTTATTAAGACTATGTCTGAAAGAGATCAAAGGAAAAGGAAAAGACTCATGTACAAAAATATTTGTGGCAGTGTTGGCAAAGTACTGGAAACTAATAGGGTGCCCATCAGCTGAGGAATGGCTGAACAAATTATGGTGAATGAATGGAATGAAATCTTATTTTGCTTTAAAATGAAAAAGTGTTTTCAGAGAAATCTGTGAAGATTTTATGAACTGATAAACCAGAACAATTCATACAGTAACAACATTTGAAAAATGAACTTTAAACAGCCTAAGATTTCTGATCAAGTCAATGACCAATTCCAATTCAAGAGGACCAATGATGCTACCTGTCTTCTGACAGAGAAGTAATAGACTCAGAATGTAGAATCAGATGTATAGTTTTTGGGCATGGCCAATGTAAGAAAGTGCTTTGTTTGACTAGGCATATTTGTTACATGGGATTTCTTTTCTTTTCAAGAGGTGCTAGGAAGGAGAGAAAATAGATGTTTTTAAATGAAAAAAAAGATAAATCTAAAAAATACCCAGAATGGTAAAGGCAGTTCTTCACAAGGGTTATTTGTGCAGTACAGTACAGTACAGTACAAGATAGCCTTACCACTAGAAAACTGATTGGAAGTATAATCTCGTTATGCTTATTGTTTGTAGAGCATAAAAAAAACTTTGTTTTGTCAAAGAAAAATGTCTCCTTAAAAGTTTTCTTTGAAAAAAATGATGGCTCCTTGTTAGTACTACTGAGGCTTAAACAGAATAGGAGAAAATCAAAAAGATGAAAAACTCCTCTTTCATACAGTCATTTTTGTTTTAAAGGCACCATAAATAAAATAATTACTAAAAATTGCTTGAAAGACATAACTACTGAGATAACCTTCTGATTATTTATATCAAAAGAGGTATAAAACAAGGAGATATATTTTCACCAAATATGTTCACCATGGAGGGGACTGAGTACAGATTTCAACTTAAAGAGAATTTCCCTGCAGATGGTGTGGTCCTTTAGATGTTACTGACTGTTTCCATTCCTAAAATATTACAGAGTGATTATAATCACTCAAGAGTTAGGATTAATCACAGACAACAAGCTGAATGGATCAAGAATGTCTGTTGTCAACTATAGAGATGAATCATGAGGGTATATATCCTGGACAGACTCTGCAAATGGAACCACTCCTGGACTGGAGAATGGGAATGATCTAGACTGCCTTTGAAAAATAGCACCAGTTCTTTAATGACTTCAAGGCTTTCCCCAAAGCAAAAGTCCAGTTAAAAATGCTAATATCCTTTCAGTGAGGTTGAAGGACTTTGAATCATGGAACACAGCAGTCTCTGAATCATAAGTGTTGAGGATCACCCAAAGGGAATGCATGGTAGATGGGAGCTAGTTGCCAGATGTTACAAACAAGGAGTGACACAGGTGTTGCACTGTACTGGATGTCATCAAAGAAAAGTGTAACTGAAAAAGACCAATCCATCAGCAAAGAACACACGAAAGGATGAAAATGTATTTATTAAATGTCTCCTTATGTGCTAGGGCACTGGGAATATAATTATCAAAGTGAGATATTTCCTGCTTTCTGGAAGTTTACTTTCTAACAGAGGAAGACCACACATATGGAGGAGTGGTGATCAGGGAAGGAAGTTTTGTTCTGGGGAGTCACAAAGATGGTGAGTGGAGCCATAGGGCAGTTGAATGTCATGAACCAATTTCTGTTCCCAGAATGAGAAGTAGAAGAGTTTGGGGGGAAAGGCAAAGAGAGGTAGTAGACATGGGCAAATGGCAAGATGTTCTAGTTTCTTAGTGAATAAGTGGAAGGGATATGAAACATAGTCTGGGACTGGCTAAATTAGTAGGGAGGATGAGTTTGTATTCAGTCATTACTCAGGTCAGCTCAGTTCTGGGATAGAATATTCAATTAAAAAAAGAATGGAAGTATCTACTATGTATAAAGCACTGATTAAGTCAGGATAAGGCTAGCTAAGAATAGCTAGTGGACATCCTTCATATTCCTTGGGTATCTTTACAATATCAAGAGAGTTTGAAGAAGGCATAAAATGTTGGGTGGACTACCCATGGCAAAAATCGGGAAGGTCTTAGACAAGAATTGCACAGCACTGGCAGATATGGATGGATTGCACTCTACACCTTGGAGAGAATGACCATGTTGAGGAAATCACAGATTTGTTGGAATATATTATTGGTACTATTAGGTGAAGGCACTTAAAAATCACTTACAAAATGTTTGTTGTAAAAATCTCTAAATTTTACTTAAAGTGAAAAACTTTTTTTTAACCACTGGAAAAATATTCAAAGCCTTTGCTTGTATAGTATTGGCACAATTGTTAGCATACCATGGGTACTTAATAAATCCTTAATGAATTTAGTTGGACATCTCCTTTTAGGTTAGGGAATATGACAGTTTAGAGGTGACACTATCATACCAAAGAGAGATGATATGCAGTTTTCAAATGTCAAACCATGAATGGGCTCTTGAATAGAAATTTGTTGGATGATAGCACAAGAAGGGGAAAATGGTTTATTTTTAAATGCATCTTGTTAAGCCCACGGGGAACAAATTAGTGGAGAAACCCCAGTTATCTAAAAAATTGCCTTTTCTTTTTAACAAGAACTGTGCTTTCATTAGTGCAGAAGGCATGAAGAGGAGGAAATTCCCTCTACCAATGCAGATCAATAACTGTTCTGTACCTTCAGTCTTAAAGAACTGAAGAGATGCCAAGATTAATTGATTTAATTGTGAGAGACAAGACTTAAATCTAGGTCTTCCTTACTCTGAGACCAGCATTTTATCCATTTTCCTTTTACTGCCTCTCTATAAGAACTGATACACCTACAAAAAGTGCAGTTGACTCTCTGCTCACTCTTATAAGATTAAATCCTCAGGATAGATGCCATCTTACAGTCAAAATACAGGTGAGGTTGTGTCATACTGGTTCATAGAATTGGTGGAAGAAACAACTCATAAAAATGATACCAGAATCTTCTGAAAATTCTGAAGTATCTGGAGTTAAGAAGCTCCAAGGCACCAGGATAACTTGTGGAGAAGGGGTGTATCCTCTGTCATTCATTCCATGTTCAAGGAACCCAGCCCTTCTTTTCATTCTTCCAGGAACTTCATTGCTAGGTTCAAAGGAGAACAATCTCATCTTTCATATCTTCTGTCTTTTTCTAGCTAAAGCACTCACTAATCCCAAACCAGCTTAAGGAATCAAAAAGGGATCTCAAAGCCTTTTGCCACGAGGCTATCATGATTCCGTCTGCAGCTGGCACTTGGCTGGCTTACTCACCTACTTCATTCTCATTTGGAATGTCAGCTCCTGTTCCACTCTGACATACTATCTGCTGCCCCTTCTTCCCTCTGTGTGTGGAGTTGCTTAGTATACTCATAGGCAGTGGGGGAGAGGCATGAGGGTGTTAACAAACACCACCCAATGCCAGATGTCTATAGCTCACGTTGGAGCAGACTGTTCTTAACCACTCCTGAAATCCTGCAGAAATGGATATCTCCTCCTTCTCCTCTCAGAGCACTCACTTTTTGGTGACCATGCCTGGTCCATCTGGCACTTACAGATTTGTCAAAAGTATGAAACAACGCTTCTATTAGCAATAATTTTTAAGCAGCCTGTGCTGTGAGATATGGCAGCGATTTAGGTTGTCTTTATAAGATTCATCAACTTGGACTTATTCTTGGGCTTCTTTAATGAGAGGCCACTATCTAGAGGGCAGAATTGGGAATAATATTAAAGGGTGGTGGTACTGTAAAATGATGGGTGAGTGATGAAGCCGCCCTGCTCAGGGGTGGGGGCCAGGTACAATTAGAGGGTGCATGATAGAGGTTTGAGATACTCTAGTGTAATTAATAGCCTCATTTTCTGATGCATTGATATTTCCCTTCCCAACAGTTTCTCTAGTCTCTGCCCTATACCCTGGAGCTGATCTTGTCTTCTTTTCTCCTACTTTGCCCCATCTTGCACCCTTTGAGACCCTGGCTGCTGAGCTGCCTCTTTCATTCCCACAAACCTCTCCTCCCCTCATATTTCTCTGCTAAAGTTTGCTATCCAGGCCAGGTTAGTGATGATGTACTTAGCCAAGAAGACGAATCAGTGACCTAAATATCTCAGAAGTGTCCAATGTGATTGGAATGGAATGTGAATTATTACGGGATGGAAGATTCAGATTCTGATAAAGTGTAAAGAGCCATCTAGACTAAGAGTTTGGAGACTTTTGTCACCAGCTTACCATGTGGACCTAGGTAAGTGATTTGACCTTCTTTGTAAAATAAGGGTATTGGTTTAGTTGATTACTTGGCTCTCTCCCAGTTCTAAAGTTACCAGGATTTTTACTGTATTGTATTTTCATAGTACACAGTTCCAGAATTTACTGATGACTTTAATGGGATCATAGACATTAGAGCTATAAGGAGATCTAGGGGTTTTTGAACCTGACTGGTAGATGACTTTATATTTATCCTTATTAAATTTCATTTTATTAGATCTGGTCCATCATGATCTTCTGTGGAGATCTTTTCAGATTCTTACTTTTTCCTTTAACAGGTTAACTGAATCTTCTCTGTAGCATATTGCTTACAGATTTACTAATAATGCTACTATCTATGAATTCAATCAAGGAATTGAACCCAGTGTTGATGCTTATAGGATCAGATACGAACTTCTGGGATCTTTCCTCCCTGTAAGTTGAAATTTACCATAGATGCTCACCCCTCTTCTAATTCAGGGATTTCTGTAGAGGAGCATATCTTCTTAATATACAATGTTCTTCCATGACTCCCTTTTTAAAACCTATTCTGTTCCTTTTGAACAAACATGTTTAAATTATGTGTCTCAGTGATACCTAGGATATCAAATTTATCTTCTTACTTTAGAACTTTGCATTTCCTTGGTTTATTTTCCCTACTTTGTGAATTTGTGGGAGGATTTTATTGCTAGGACTCTTCTTGGATATTGTCTCTGTAAATTATTGGTCCTCTCTACTGTTATTCTTCTGCTAGTTTCTACTTTATCTGATTTTACAAATCAAAGGAAGTGTTCTCCCTCCTCTTCCATTTTCAGTTTAAAGTTGAGAAAGCTTTAATCTTGATCAGATTTATATGTTAGACAATTCTCACTGTCTGAGCCAGTTATCTTTCTTTGTGGATAAACATCTAAACTTTTATTGGGTAGGGGAGGGGAAATGAGTCTCTGAGTAAAAGATATAGTAAAATTAATGAGCAGTCTAAGCTGACCATGGACATAGTTCTTCTTTTTTAAATTTTTAAATTTAAATTTATTTTTAGTTTTCAGCATTCATTTCCACAAGATTTTGAGTTCCAAATTTTCTCCCCATCTCTCCCCTCCCCACCTCAAAGCACCGTGCATTCTGATTACCCTTTCCCCCAATCTGCCCTCCCTTCTATCACACCCTTCCCTTCCCTTATCCCCATCTTTTCTCTTTTCTTATAGTGTAAGATAGATTTCTATACCCCATTACCTGTATTTCTTATTTCCCAGTGGTATTCAAAAACAATTCTCAATATTCATTCCTATAACTTTGAGTTCCAACTTCTCTCCCTTCCTCTCTCCCCACCCATCCCCACTGAGAAGGCAAGCAATTCAATATAGGCTATATATGTGTAGTTTTGCAAAAGACTTCCATAATAGTCATGTGGTAAAAAACTAGCTATATTTCCCTCCATCCTATCCTGTGCCCCCATTTATTCTATTCTCTTTTGACCTTGTCCTTCCTCTATAGTCTTTACTTCTAATTACTCCCTTTTCCCATTTTCCCTCCCTTCTATCATCCTCCCCACACCCCACTTATCCCTTTCTCCCCTACTTTCCTGTGGTGTAAGATAAATTGTCATACCAAATTGAGTGTGCATGTTATTCTTTCTTTAACCCAAATGTGATTAGAGTAAGCCTCACTGATTCCCTCTCACCTCCCCACTTTTCCCCACCATTGAAAAGCTTTTTCTTGCCTCTTTTATGAGAGATAATTTGTACCATTCCATGTCTCCCTTTCTCCTCCCAATATATTTCTTTCTCACCCCTTAATTTTATTTTTTGATATCATTCCTTCCTATTCAACTCACCCTGTGCTCTCTGTCTATATATATGTGTATAATTCCTCCAACTATCCAAATACTGAGAAAAGTTTCAAGAGTTACAAATATGATCTTTCCATGCAGGAATGTAAACAGTTCAACTTTAGTAAGTCCCTTATGATTTCTCTTTCTTGTCTGCCTTTTCATGCTTCTCTTGATTCTTGTGTTTGAAAGTCAAATTTTCTCTTTGGTTCTGGTCTTTTCAGCAAGAATGCTTGAAAATCCTCTGTTTCATTGAATGATCTTTTTTCCCCTGAAGTATTATACTCAGTTTTGCTGAGTAGGTGATTCTTGGTTTTAATCCTAGCTTCTTTGACCTCTGGAATATCATATTCCAAGCCATGTGATCCCTTAATGTAGAAGTTGCTAGATCTTGTGTTATTCTGATTCTGTTTCTACAATACTCAAATTGTTTCTTTCTAGCTGCTTGCAATATTTTCTCCTTGACTTAGGAACTCTGGAATTTGGCTACAATATTCCTAGGAGTTTTTCTTTTCAGATCCCTTTCAACATTTGTTTATTATATTCCTAGGAGTTTTTCTTTTCAAATTCTTTCAATATTTATTTTACCATCTGATTCTAGAATATCAGGTCAGTTTTCCTTGATAATTTCATGAAAGATGATGTCTAGGCTCTTTTTTAGATCATGGCTTTCAGGTAGTCCCATAATTTTTAAACTATTTCTCCTGAATCTATTTTCCAGATCAGTTGTTTTTTCAATGAGATATTTCACATTGTCTTCTATTTTTCATTCTTTTGGTTTTGTTTTGTAATTTCTTGGTTTCTCATAATGTCATTAGCTTCTATCTGTTCCATTCTAATTCTTAAAGAACTATTTTCTTCAGTGAGCTTTTGAACCTCCTTTTCCATTTGGCTAATTCTGCTTTTGAAAGCATTCTTCTCCTCATTGGCTTTTTGGATCTCTTTTGCGATTTGAGTTAGTCTATTTTTCAAGGTGTTATTTTCTTCAGCATTTCTCTGGATCTTAAGCAAGCTGTTGACTCGCTTTTCATGATTTTCTTGCATCGCTCTCATTTCTCTTCCCAATTATTCTTCCACCTCTCTTGCTTGATTTTCAAAACCCTTTTTGAGCTCTTCCTTGGTCTGAGACTATTGCATATTTATTTTGGAGGTTTTGGATGCAGAAGCCTTGACTTTGATGTCTTCCTCTGATGGTATGCCTTGTTCTTCCTCATCCAAAAGGATGGAAGAAAACACCTGTTCACCAAGAAAGTAACCTTCTGTAGTCTTATTTTCCCCCCCTTTTTTGAGCAGTTTCCCAGCAGTTATTTGACTTCTGAGTCTTTTGTTAAAAGCAGGGTATACTCTAGGGATGTGTAAGTCCTCAGTTCCTCCAAGGTGGCACAATCAAGGGAGAGGAGTTTACTCCTTTCCTGGCCTGTGCTGTGGTCTGGAAGCAACCACAAACTTTTCTGCCCAGATCTGTGAGTAGAATTCCCTCTCCAGAGCCTCCACCAGCTCCACCATGCCACCAGTGCTCCTCCTCACCCCAGGGTCACCACTCAGGACTGAGACCCAGATCAGTAACTTGATTCCCCTGGGTTCTTTAGGCTGGGGGTCTAACAATGGACTCTGCTGCTACCTGGGATGGGGGCTAGACTGCATTCCCTTCTCATTCAGGTGAAAGAGCTTTCTCACTGACCTTTCAAGCTATGTTTAGCATTTGTGGGTTGAGTAATCTGGGAACCACAGCTACTCCCAGTGATTCCATTCCCTGAGGCTTGCTCTGGTTCTTTCCCCACCATACCACGTGGCCAAGGCTGGGCTGGGCGCTGTGGGCTGCACTCTGCTCCAAGCGTGGTGCAATAGATCTTTCCTGCCTGCCTTCCAGGCTGTCTTGGGCTGCAAATCTCTTTCACTCTGTCATTTTGTGGCTTTTGCTGCTCTAGAATTTGTTTAGAGTCATTTTTTACAGGTATTTTATGGCTGAGGGGGAGAGCTTTAACAGGTTCACCCTTCTCCTCTGTCATAGACATATTTCTTAACCATTCTCAACTAATGTTTTTCATATGTAAATTAAGGATATTAATACTCTGCACCGTTTCCTCCCCCCCCCCCCCAAGGCTATTGTGGGGAAAATATTGTGTAAATGCTAAATTGTTCTTTGAATGGGAGCTACTATTATTTCTTATATTAACATCACTGCTATTGATTGAGGCAGTGTGGTATAGCAGAAAGAGTGGAGGATTGAGATTAAGAGGCTCTTGGCTTGAAATCACCTTGTTACCTCCAAGGGCCTTAATTTCCCCATCTTTTCAATGAGGAGCTTCTACTACCTAGTCTCTGAAGTCTCATCCAGCTCTGATTCTGTGGCTTTGAGAAGATTATTTATGATTATATTCCCAGAACACTGTGAGAAGCAATTAATCAATTAAAAAGTTTCTATTAAGTTCCAACTCTATGTCAGACACTGACTAGGACCTATGGATACAGCCACAGTACAAAGTTCAAATAATGAAACAATCCCCACTCCTAAAGAGCTTACATTCTAAAGGGGGATATATATCTAAATCAATCTATCCATCTATCCATATACATATATATACACATATATACATATGCGTGTGTATATATATGTATGTATATATATACATGTGCGTGTGTATATATATGTATGTATATAAAATATAATATATATCACAAATAGTTACATTCAAATTAGATTTGGAGGCGGGGACTAGAAATTGGCAGCTAGGTGGCACAGTGGATAAAGTGGTGGATCTAGAGTCAGGAAAATTCATCTTCCTGAGTTCAAACCTGGCCTCAGATACCTACTAGCTATGTGACCCTGGGCAAGTCACCAAACCCTGTCTGTTTCACTTCCTCATCTGTAAAATAAGCCAGAGAAGGAAATGGCAAACCACTTCTGATAAGAAAACCCCAAATGGGGTCATGAAGAGTCAGATACAACTGAAAAATGTCTGAATGACAACAATTAGAAATTAGGGAAGGGGGGAATCAGGAAAGACTTTGTGCAGATGATGGGGCTTGAGTTGTATATTCAAGGAAAAGAAGGATTCTTTGAGTTGGTGGTAAGATAGGAGTGTGTGTGAGGCATGGATAATAGTCAGTGTAAAGGTAAGGAATGGGGGAATGCAGTATGTGATGAACAGAGAAAACCAGTTGGGATGGATTACAAGTTTGTGTTGGGGAATAATGTCTAATGAGGCTAGAAATATAGTCTGAGGCTAGGCTGTGAAGGGCTTTAAAAGATCAGCAGAGGAGTTTTTCTTTTATCCCATAGGTCATAGGAAGCTACTGGAGTTGATTGAGTAGAGTGAAATGTCCAGACTTGCATCTAAGGAAAATCACTTTGATTTCATTATGTGGGAGGATGGAAGTGATGAGAGACTTGAGGCAAGGGGACCAGTTAGGAGGCTTTTGCAATCATCTTGAGAAGAGGCAATGAGATCCTGAACTAAAGTGGCAGCTGTGTGAGTGGAAAGAAGGGTTGGAGGTGAGAGATATTGTGAAGGCAGAAACAGCAAGATTTGGCAACTGATTGGATATGTAGGACCATATGAGGAGTTGTGAGGAGTTGTGAATAATGTCAAGGTTAAAACATGGGGGACTGGAAGGATGTGGGTGCCTTCAGTAGCAGTAGGGCTATTAGGAAGAGGAGAAAAGATGATTAGTTCAATTTTGAATGTATTGAGATTAAGATGACTCAGTGGTTTTATCTATGAAGGTCTTGATGTGACTGGTCAGTACTTTGGGATGAAGAGGTTGGGAGCAGGGCATGTGGAAGGAAAATAGGACTTGTTATCAATGTTAATAACAAAATGTCTATGTGCCTCCCCTTACTGCGCTGAGTAAAGAAAGAGGTCCTGCTTTGTTGTTCCCATGTTGGCCTATAAAGAATTCTTTCCTGTTTTTTGGAATTAGATCAAAGAAGGGCCTTTTGTTTTTCCCCTGTCCATTTAAGTAAAAACATTTCAAATTAGTGTCTGGGTTTGTCTCTATGAGGCAGACAGAGTTACATGCTTGAGGCCCTGCTGTGGCTCTCCTGAGCAAGTCTCTGGGGGAGGAGGTGAAGTTTTGTTCCTGCTGGGAGCCTTCTCTCTAAATGGTACGTGAGAAGTTGCCACAAAATAACTTACATTAAGCTGGGAAGGAAACAGTGTGGACTAGTGCCAGCCACTTGTGAGAGTGATGAATGATTTGTGGGGAGATGCTGGCCAAGTTTATCCTTTCACTTGGATATTATGTAAAATATCAGGTGCAACATAAATATAGCCCCTTTGGGGAGAGGTCATAGACAGCAGAGTCTCTTTGTTTCTGATGAGCCAAAAGCCAATAAGTAACAATTCTCTCCACCCCCGCCATAATTATGTAGCAAGTGAAAGACAAGGAGGGCTGAGTGAAAGAGATTTATTTTTATTGAATGATCTACAGTACCCTAAGAACTCAAGTGCACATAAGTAAGCACAGTAAGGGCTTAATGAATACTCGAAGACTTGACTTGGATATGCTCCTGCTTACAACTGAGTTGCCCAATGTTATTTTATATTAAAATATAGGCAAACTCCAAGAAAAACTGCCCTAAAGTCACTCAAGTGAGGGTTGACAGTCACATCTCTCTTAAGTGGATTCACATGTGTGTGTGTGTGTGTGTGTGTGTGTGTGTGTACATATATTTGTAGTCAACTCAATGTTTAGCAAATGTCTGCTATGCACAAGACACTGTTAGGTACTGCTGTCTACACTTGTATGTATATGAATATATACATACATGTATAAACTCATTCAGGGTTCCTTGGAAAATATAATGATCCTATGATAAAAAACATCAGATGAGGTATAAAAAAGGGAAATGTATACTTGCCAAAGGTATTTACCATGGGCATGGAGTAGAGAGTAAGGACTGAAGAGGAAATCATTATAGATTGTGAGATCCGTCCTCCAGATATCCTTGTTTGTGGATGGCATTGTGTTGATTGCACCAAGCTCCAGAACACTGCAGTCTCCTTGAAGAGACCTGCAATCATTCAAAAGAATTTTGGGAAAAATGGAAAAAGTATACATAAAATAATTTTACATCTATTTGTGCATATTTGGGTCTCATGGTAGCCATCACTAGGATGGGAGGGGGGAAGGGAAGAAAAAAGGAATTTACATGATAATACAGTTGCATATGTGAAGGGAATAGCAAATTGTGCATAGCAGATTTGCAGTTTCATGTTTAGTCTTTTTAATTGTACTGTTATGGAAAGGCTTGTTTTATTCCATAAATTAAAAATAAAATTTAATAATGATTTAAAAAAAAGAATTTGACTTGTCCATCCATACAAAAAAGATCATGTGGGTGAGGGATGGTAGTGCCCAGCATTTAACTTGCATTTGAATGGAAAGCTATAAAGCTTGTCTAGAATTATGTATCTAGGTCAAAGAGTAGACATGGACAAGTTATGATCATAGTTGGAAAAGAAGAGCACAGCATATTGAATTGATTTTGGGAAATTGCAAAGCTCTTTTACTAATCTAAGTTTCCCATGAAGACAAAAGCCCATCTTTCCATTGCTAACATTTTGCTTCTGTTGTTATATGACAATGACATATGGAATACCGCTGATTCCAAAAACTAGAAATGAGTAACAATCGGAGGGCAATCAGAGGTACATATAGAAGTGAGAAGGATGTAATATATAACCAATGAGGTTATATAATAAGAAAGTATATAATAAGAAGGGGAGATTAGTTGGGCATGTGGACTAGGAACTAAGACTAGTGAACTAGGAAGCTAGGAACATCAGGGAGGCAATCAGATTTCTCCAATGGTGCATTTGTGATGTCAGGAAAAAAGAGAAGAGGAATTTTAGCCTTAGATGGGGCTCCTATGATAAACTTTAGGGAGAATATGGCTAAGAGTGATAGAAAATGAGAAAGCATGGATTGGTTGTACTCGACATCATTGGAGGATGGGAGGAAATTCCTAAAATGATATCATTGATTTTATTTGAGTATATTTGTAAAAAGAAAAGGTAACAATATAGTATAAGAAATAGTCAGGAAGATCTGACATCAGAGTCCTACCTGTGGCACATAATAGCTATATGTAAACATGGGCAATTCACTTAACTTCTCAGCGTCCTGACACAAATCTTTGAGATTAATTTGCTGAGTTGCCAATCTGTATCATTTAAAGGAGTTTCCAAATTGGAAGTTCCATATGTTGATTAAATCAAATAAAAATCTCATATATAATTTGTATACATAAAATATAGCATGGTATAGTTTAGTAGCACATTCTTTGAGACAACCCTCCCACCCCCAATCCCCTACTGGCACTGACAAGTCATATACTAGAACATGGCTACTACATTCCCCCAGGGCTCTAGGGTTAACATTTCCCCCAATTTTTAAAAACACTTTTATTTAAAGTTTTGGGTTCCATGTTTTATCCCTCTAGTCTCTTCCTTCCCCACTTCCTGAGACAGTAAGCAATCAGATATAGATTATACATGTGCAATTATGTAAACCATTTCCATATTAGTCATTTTGTACAAGAAGACTCAAAAGGAAAAAAAATGAAGGAAAAGTGAAAAATAGCATGCTTCGGTCTGTTTTCAATCAATTTCAGTTCTTTCTCTGGAGGTAGATAGTATGCTTTATCATTAGTCCTTGGAGATAATCTTGGTGGATCATTTTTTATTGCTAAAAATATCTAAGCCATTCACAGTTCTTCATTAAACAATATTGTTGTTACTATATAATACTATCCTGATTCTTCACTATGCATCAGTTCATGTAAGTCTTTCCAGGTTTTTCTGAAATCATTCTGCCTGTCATTTTTTATAGCACAATAATATTCCATTGCAATCATTTACGACAGCTTGTTTAGTCATTCCCCAATTGATGGCATCTCTTTGATTTCCAATTTTTAGACATCACAAAAAGAACTGCTATAAATATTTTTGTACAAATAGGTCCTTTCCCCTCTTTTTTGGATGTCTTTGAGATATAGATCTAGCAGCTGTATTGCTGGATCATAGGCTATACACAGTTTTCTGCGTTCCTTATAATTTTGGTTGCACTGATTTTGTTTGTGCAAAATCTCTTTAATTTTACATAATCAAAATGATCTATTTTGCATTTTGTAATGTGCTCTCTCTATTCTTTGGTCCTACATTCTTCCCTTATTCATAAGTCTGATAAATAAACTATTCCATGCTCTTTTAATTTGCTTATGCTATCATCCTTTAGGTATAAATCATGTGCCCATTTTGACCTTATCTTGGTATACAGTATGAGATGCTGGTCTATATATACAGGTGTATATATATATATATATATATATGTATATATATGTGTGTGTGTATGTGTGTGTGTTTGTGTGTCTATGTATGTATGTATGTGTGTATATGTATATATGTATACATATACACACATACATGTCTATTAGATCTGCCATACTGTTTTCCAGTTTTTCTGGTAGCTTTTGTCAAATAATGAGCTTTTATTCCAAAAGTTTGGATCTTTGGGTTTATCATATAAAAGATTACTATGGCCATTTACTATAATGTAATTTGTACCTGATCTGTTTCCTTGATCCATCACCCTATTTCTTAGTTAATGCCAAATTGTTTTGTTAATGACCCCCTTTATAATATAGTTTGAGATCTGATATGACTAGATCACCTTCTTTCATTTTTTTCCCCCATTGATTCCCCTGAAATTCTTGAACTTTTGTTTTTCCAGATGAATTTTGTGATTATTTTTTCTAGCTCTATAAAATAATTTTTTGATAGTTTGATTGGTATAGCACTGAATAAATAGATTAATTTAGGTAGAAATGTCATTTTTATTACCATGAAAAATTAATTTTTTTCCTAATTGTCTAGATCTGACTTTATTCATGTTTTATAGTTATGTTAATATAGTTCCTGTGTTTGCCTTGGCAAATATACTCCCAAGTATTTAATATTATCTACAGTTATCTTAAATGGAATTTCTTTTTCTATCTATTGCTGCTGGACTTTGTTGGCAATATATAGAAATGCTGATGATTTATGTGGATGTATTTTGTATTCTGCAACTTTGCTAAAGTTGTTAATAATTTCAAGTAGTTATTTAGTTGATTCACTAGGGCTTTCTAAATATACCATCATATAATCTGCAAAGAGGGAGTTTTGTTTTCTCATTGCCTATTCTAATTCCTTTAATTTCTTTATCTTCTCTTATTGCTACAGCTAAAATTTCCAGTACATTATTAAATAATACAGGTGAGAATGGGCCTCTTTGTTTCATCCCTGATTGTATTGGGAAGGCTTCTAGCTTATCCTTGTTATGGATAATGCTTGTTGATGGTTTTAGATAAATATAAGTTACCATTTTAAGGAAAGTTCCATTTATTCCTAGGCTTTCTGGTGTTTTTAATAAGAATGGGTGCAGTATTTTGTTAAAGGCATTTTCTGTATCTGTTGTGATAATCATATGATTTCTGTTGGTTTTGTTACTGCTATGGTCCATTAGTCTATATGCAATTAGTTTTCCTAATATTGAATCAGTTCTGCATTCCTGGTATAAATCTCACCTGGTCATAATGTACGATCTTTATGCTGTATTGCTATAATATATTTGATATTATTTTATTTAAAATTTTTGCATCAATATTCATTAGTGAAATTGGTCTATAATTTCTTTTTGTGTTTTGGCTCTTCCTGGCTTAGGTATCAGCACCATGTTTGTGTCATAAAAGGAATTTGGTAAGATTTCTTCTTTGCCTATTTTTCCAAATAGTATATCTAGTATTGAGATTAATTGTTCTTTAAATGTTTGGTAGAATTCACTTGTGAATCCATATGATTTGGGGTATTTTTCCTTAAGAAATTCCTTGATGGCCCGTTCAATGTCCTTTTCTAAGACTGAGTTATTTAAGCATTTTATTTCTTCTTCTCTTAATTTGGGTAATTTATATTTTTGTAGACATTCATCTATTTCATTCAGATTGTCAAATTTATTGGCATATAATTGGGCAAAATAGCTCCTAACAATTGCTTTAATTTCCTCTTCATTGGTGATAAAATTCACCCCTTTCAAATTTGATATTAGTAATTTGGTTTTCTTCTTTTCTTTTTTAAATCAAATTAACCAATCATTTATTTTATTGTTGGTTTTTTCCCAAAAAACCAGCTTGTAGTTTTATTTATTAGCTCAATGGTTTTCTTACTTTCAATTTTATTAATCTTTCCTTTGATTTTCAGAACATCTAATTTGGTGTTTAATTGAGGATTTTTAATTTGCTATTTTTCTATTTTATTTTTAGTTGCACATCCAATTAATTGATCTGCTTTTTTTTAATTTTACTCATATAAGCAAGTAGAGGTACAATTTTTCCTCTAAGTATTGCTTTGGCTGCATTCCACAAATTTTGGCATCTTGTTTCATTGTTGTCATTTTCTTTAATGAAATTATCTATAGTTTTTATGATTTATTCTTTGATCCACTTATTTTTTAGGTTTCAATTATTTAATTTCCCATTAATGTTTTATCTCTCTTTCCAGTGTCCATTATTGAACATAATTTTCACCGTGTTGTGATCTAAAAAGGATGCATTTACTATTTCTGCTTCTCTGCATTTGGTTGTGAGGTTTTTATATCTTAATACATAGTTGATTTTTCTGTACATACCATGTACTGTTTAGAAAAGGTATATTCCTTTCTATTCCCATTAAATTTTCATAAGAGATCTATCATATCTAACTTTTCTTGAATTTTATTCACCTTTTAAACTTCTTTCTTGTTTATTTTTTGGTTATATTTATCTTGTTCTGAGAGTGGAATGTTGAGGTCCCTCACTAACATAGCTTTATTATCTGTTTCTTCCTGTAACACATTCATTTACTCCTTCATAAATTTCAGATGTTATACCATTTGGTACATATATATTTAATATTGATATGACATCTTGTCTATCATACCTTTCAGCAAGATATAGTTTCCTTCTTTATCTCTTTTAATTAGGTCTATTTTTTCCTTTTGCTTTGTCTGAGATCATTATTGCCATGCCTGCTTTCTTTGCTTCAGCTGAAGCATAATAGATTTTGTTCTAACCCCTTACCTTTACCCTGTATGCATCTCTCTGCTTCAGATGTTTTTCTTGTAAACAGCATATTGTAGAATTCTGGCTTTTAATACATTCTAGTATATGCTTCCATTTTGTGGGTGAGTTCATTCCATTCACATTTCTAGTTATAATGACTATTTCATTCCATGCTATTTTTCGCTTGTTTGTCTCCCCTCTCTCTCATCCACCACCAATCCTTTCCCTCCTCTCCAGTGTTTTACTTTTGATCACTGCCTTCCCCAATATACCCTCCTTTTTATCAGTTCCCTGTCCCCCTTCTATGAGCCCCATCCCTTTTTATTTCCTTATGAGGTAAGATATATTTCTATATCCAACTCAATATGCATGCTATTTCCTCTTTGGGACAATTTTGAGGAGACTAAGGTTTATGTTTTATTTGCCATGCACCCTCCCCTCCATCTCTCTCTCCATTACAATAGCTCTTTCATGCCTCTATTATGTGGTGTAATTTACTCCCATTCAATCTCTTCCTTCCTTCTTTCAGTGAAGTTTTATTTCTCACCCCTTTATTTTGTTTTGGGCATATCATCCCATCAGAGTTACTTTATATCCACACCCTCTGTCTATATATAGTCCTTCTCATTGCTCTTATAGTAATAAAGTTGTTTAGAGTCACAAATATTATCTTGCCACATGGAAATATAAAGTTTAACTTTATTGAATTTCTTATGTTTTCTCTTTCTTTACCATTTTATGTTTCCCTTGAGTCTTGTATTTAGAAGTCAAATTTTTTATTCAGCTCTGGTTTTTTAATTAGAAATGCCTGAAATTCACTATTTTGTTAATGTCCACTTTTTTCCACTGAAAGATTACATTCAATTTTGCTGAATAGGTGATTATTGGTTGTAATCCTAACTCCTTTGCTTTCTGGTACGTCATATTCCAAACCCTTTGGTTCTTTAATATAGAAGCTGCCAAATCCTATGTAATCCAGACTGTAGCTCCACGACATTTGAATCATTTCTTTTTGGCTGGTTTCAATACTTTCTTCTTGATCTGTGAGCTCTAGAATTTGGCTCTGATGTCCCTGGGAGTTTTCAGTTTGAGATCTCTTTCAGGTGGTGATTGGTGGATTCTTCTATTTCTATTTTGTCCTCTGATTCTAATATATCGGGACAGTTTTCTTTGATAATTTCATAAAAGATATTGTCCAGTCTTTTTTCCCCTTCTTTTTGATCATAGCTTTCAGGTACTGCAGTAATTCTTATATTATCTCTCCTGGATCTATTTTCTAGGTCAGCTGTTCTTCCAATGAGAAATTTCATATTTTTTCCCTTATTTGATTTTGTTTTATTGAATCTTGGTATCTCATAGAATCAATAGTTTCCACTTGTTCAATTCTAATTTTTAAGGAATTATTTTCTTCAGTGAGCTTTTGTACTTTCTTTTCCATTTTGCCAATTCTATTTTTAGAGAGTTATTTTCATTGGTAAATTTTCTATATCTTTTCCCATGCTATTGACTTAAAAAAATAATTCTCTTACATTATTCTCATTTCTTTTCCCAATTTTCATCTATTTCTCTACTTTACTTTCTAAAGTCCCTTTTAACCTCTTCCAGGAATTCTTTTTGGGCCTGAAGCCAAATTGTATTTTTCTTTGAGGCTTCATATGTAGCCATTTTGACACTATTGTCCTCATCTAAGTTTATACTTTGATTTTCCCTATCATCATAGTAACTTTCTATAGCCAAGCTCTATTTGTTTTTGTTTCCTAATTTTTCTGCCCTTTTTTGTGATTTGGTGTTTTTATGTGAGAGTTAAGATTTGGTCCTACACTGTTCCAAGCTTTTTGTGCTGGGGCTCTGGTTCGTTCACTGGGCTTCAGGGATTAGCTGCTTGCTTTCTCTGAAGGGTAGACTTTTCTTTTGGCTTCTACTGGGAATGGGGTGGGGTTTCCTGTTGGCCTACCCTGGGTGTGGGTTGACCTGAAACAGGTGTGTCGCATTGCTCCTGGGTTGCTACAGTAACAGGGTTTCTCGGTTGGTAGGTCCCAGGGATGGGGTCTCACTGTTGGCCAGCCCTAAGGTGGGGATTCACTATTGGTTAGCAATGGGGTCAAGGTCTCCTTGGTGGCTTGTGCTGGGGGGTGGGATGGCTAGGGTGGGGCTTTGCTGCTCACTTGCCTGGGAGGCTGTTGGTTTATAGGAGGGTGGAACCTCGTTGGTAGATTGCCCCAGGCTTGGAGTCTTTGCTGCGGGACCCCTGCTGTGAGGCTGGTTGCAGTTGCAGCTGCTGCTGCGCTTGGACCTTCTTTCCCTTTCATCTTAGTGAGACAGACCTTTCCTGCCATGCTGGTGAGCTGCTTCCCTGATCCTAAAGCAATTATGAGACAGTTTTCTAGTTGTTTAGAGGGGAGTTTAGGGAAGGCTTCAGAAGGTTCCTTCCTCATTCCTACATCTTGCACTGGAAGTCCCCTAGAGCTAACCTTGAGAAGCTAGGAGAGGAAGGGGAGGTGGGGAAGGTTGGTCTTTCTACTTCTATGGCTAACTCTCCATCACTGTATTTTTTATCATGATTATTAGTCAGTCAGACCTAAGTAGCTTTTAGAATGGGAATTTACTAACATGGTACAAGTTGGCACAGAAGATTCCCCCCAAAGAGTATAATGGAAAGAATGCTCAGGCTCAGCAAGACCATGTGGCAAAGGGGTGATTCACATTTCCTGATTGCTAGCAGCCCATTTGTCCTTGTTGTGAGGTGCTCCCAAAGTTCCCTTTAGGCCCACTTTGGCTTCCTTTCTGGGCCCTGTTTAGACCTGTGATTCTGTGTTCAGTCTACCCTTGGCTCCTGATGTACACATTGCTGCCAGCTATTTCAGAGATGTGGCAAAATGCCAAAAAAAAAAAAAAAAAAAGGATGGGAAGTCTTTCGGATCTGCAAAATTTACAAGGCTCTCCTCCAGTCCATAGTGAGGCCAAAGTTCTCTCTTCTACGCCAAGTGACTCTTCATGGGGTTTATCAGAATGGTTTCTCCTTCTTCACCTCTTGTCAAAATCTCCATCTCTCAGTCTGTATTCAATCTGCTATTTTACAGGAGACCCACAGGGTATAGCCAAATGTCCTTAGCCACTTAGCACAGTTCCTGGCAAATAGCAGATGCTTAATAAATTATTGTTGACTGACTGGCCAATACAAATACTACTCCAGTGTGGCATTATTCCAGTCTATCCAATGGCTCATCAGAGATATCTAAATTTATATACATACATACATACATACAATATATACTTACTTGGAATATCTTGGGTTGATTTGATCAATCAAGATGGGTTTCTACCCAGTTAAGGCACCAGGATTTTATTACTTACTTTAGGTGGAATGGTGGTGGTAGTAGTAGTAATTTGATTGATTTAGACCTCACACTGGTAATGTACATATTTGTAGAGTTTTTTAAAAATAAAACTTTATATACTAGGGTTTTGTAAATAAAATTCTGATATTGCAACATTATAGCATGTATATTACAGCATTACATTAAGGAAAAATATCTACAATTTTATTCATCATCAACAACATCTTATTCTACAAGCTCTCTAGCTGTAAGTCACTTTATTAGGCATTTGGAGTTTCAATCAATTTTTATGCATTTTGATTTTTTTAGAATAATATATTATATACAAACTGACCTATATAGGAACATATCTGTACTTTTCCTTTTTGTCCTGGTATATTGATGATACATTTTTGCTTATTGTTAGTGTAATTTTTTGCTTAATTTGAAGATCTTTCCCATCCATTAATAGGTCCATGTGACCTGCCTGAGTCACATGGAAGTTTGAGTCCCATGGAGCCTGTGGTGGGAGGAGTTTCTTGAATGGGTAGATAGGAAGAGGCAGAGCTAGAGCAGAGCTGAGAGGAAGTGAGTCAGAGAGCAGTCAGAACTTAGGGAGAGAGAGAAAACAGGCAGCTAGCTAGTGTGAGTGAGAGAGCTTATCTTTGATTTGTTTAAGGGAGGTGGTTTGTGGGAAGCCTAGCGGGGGAAGGCTTGGGGCTGGTATTGTCCTCTGCATTGTTATTGTGTATAGATGTCTTTGTTACTATGATGGATTTGGCTTCCTGGTGTTTGAATAAATGTTTTGGTTCTGTCTTCAATGTGGAGAGTCAGTTGTATTTCTCGATTTAGAATTGCACAGATATTCATGGCCACTGTAGGTGTTGTGAATATTGCATTGGAGTTACACCTGCTCATTTGCTTTGTGGATATATATACAAGTTCCCTTTGCCTCACATATAACATGCCCTTGAAATGGTTGCCTATGTTAGGATCTCCATTTTAAATTTTGTGTCTCAGGAACATAATCTACTTTTAAATCCTATTTTAAAGTTCATTCTGATTGTCTGATCATCAAAATGCTATCCTACCCATCTGCATTCATATTTTTTTGACCCATGTTGGAAGTGTGATCATATAATATAAGAAAAATGCCCCTTAGCTGTATTATTTTTTTAAAAATTCAGCATTCAAATTGTAAGCACATTTTATAGAAATGTCCTATATCTGTACCCATATATCATCTGGCTTGTTTGAAAGACTTATAATGACTAGCTGAAGGAGTATTTGAGACACTCTGATCTAAAGGGGTTCAAATAAAACAGAACCTTAATTCAGCACAAAACCATTCAAGCACCATTTATTAAGAACTACTGTGAAAAGTGTTGTGGTTAGGAATAGGGGAAGACATAAAGATATGAAGAGGACATCATAAATGGTAACTATTGATTGGAAGAGCTGTTTTGCCATGTGACTGGGAGGCAGGTCACCAGAAGGTGATGGAGGAAGCAGGAGAAAGGAAAATGGCATGACAACTTCCATATCCTGCTAAGGTGTGGGAGGCTTTTGAGATTTTGCTTCTCCTCTTGCCTCAGTCAGATGTTGAATACTGATGTAGGATCTAGAAGTTTCATGACCCATATTCTTGCCTGTCTTGGGAATTCAATTCAGTCCAAGTTCTTGCAGTCTCCAAGGCTGATCACAAGATGGGTTCGATGTTCTTACATCAAATAGCTTCCTGTTTTGAAGAAGCAATGTTACTGTGGTGGTGGGCAAGATGTTATTTGAAATCTCCAGCTTTTTATGTTGATCTTGAGGCTAGTCAAACTGCAAGTCTCAGATCAAGCCATGGTTTGAATTGACCTTGAAACTTTCTATCCCTGGTCATTGGAGGAGATGGGGTAGCTTAATTGAGTTCATAGATTTGGTTCCAATGTTTGCTGTTAATATATTTTCCTGACATTTCAATCAATCCATAAGCATTTATTAAATGCCTATTATGTGCCAGGCATTATGCTAGGTGCTAAGTATTTTAACACAATTTAACACAATTAATTTAATTAATTAATTTAAACACAAGTATTTAAACAACTCCTACTTACAAAGGGCTTACATTTTAATAGGGAAAGATAACAAAGACATAGATAAGTATAAGTAGAATAAATATAAAGAGAATAATAGAAATAGATAAAAGCAGTTAAATGTAAGATAGTTTGAAAGGGAGGGCACTAGAAATTGGAAGGATGAGGAAAAGTTTCCAGGAGAAGATGAGCTACCTCTTGAAAGAAAAGAGAGATTCTGTGAGATGAGTAGGGAGTCATTTTTTGTACTTGTATCCCAGCACCTAGCATAGTACTTGCACATAGTAGGCATTTAATAAGTAGATATTGATTATGAATACCAGAATATAAAAAAAGGATTTTGTGAGGTGAGTAGGGATTGTTTCATTCTTTGTACTTGTATCCTAGCACCTAGCATAGTGCCTGCACATAGTAGACACTTAATACATGCATATTGATTGGGTGATGAAAAAGGTGAAGAGGGAGTGAACTCTAGATATTTTGCCTGTGGTCATATTCCTTCTAGTTATCAGAGGCAGAAGTGGAACCCAGGTCTTTATGTTACTGGGTCTAGCCCTCTTTCCCCTATATTTCTGCATCCTTATCCATTCTTGGCCCTGGCAAATAGAAAACATGGTGGGAAGAAAGATTGAGCCTAGGCTAGAACAATGACTTCACCAGGTAAGTGAATCTCCCATGCCACTGTCTGCTCTGGGCAGGTCACATGAAGCTCCCAAAGGAATCATATTACAGTTATGTGGCTGAGATGCTTCATCCAATAGCTTACTTAGTCTGAATGCTTTCTCTCCCGATACCCCATCTCCCCACTGTGACACCTACACAAATAAATCCCCACCTAGCAGCACCAACAACAAAACTCTGGATTTGGGGGCTTCCCCCCACCCCCAGTGAAGCAATGGGTTTCTCCTAGGTGAAATGACCCCAGGTTAAAGAAGAAAGAAGGCCTGGCCTGCTCCAATGGAGCCCAGTTTTGTACAATGAAACCCTCCCACCTTATGAGGCAATGAGTAAAGTAATCTGTTTTCACACAGTCTTATGTTCGGGTGCTGCTGTCACTCACTGGAAAGGTTACTATCTTTCTTTTCTTTGAATTACAAAAGCTAACTGTAAAACCTGAAACCTTTCTGGGAAACTGCCTGGTTACACAAAGAATGCCCAGACCCTATCTTTGCCCAGTTCAATTCTTTCCAATCTTGCTTATAAAGGTGTTTTTGTATTTCTTCCAGGACTCAGCATAGAAAAGTTGTAGATCCAGGTTAGTTGCTGGGCTTCAGGTTTTCTGGAAGTTTTTTTGGGGGCAGGGGGCAGCATATAGGCAACTGAAATCTCTAACTCTCTCCAGATAATGACAATTCCAGACATAGGATGGTGTAAGTCAGCTCCACAGATTTCAAGATGATAAAGTTAGCTAACGAGGAAGGGAGATTTCTGCTAAAGGATCCTTGGTGCTCTTTTTAGATCCCAGAAAAGTTGTGCACAGTAACATCCCATCATTCCTTGAAGATGGTGACATTCTGTGTTGGTTCCCCTCTGGGCTTCTCACACCACCCTCACTCCCAAGATCTGAATACTATAATCATGATACTGAGAGTATTGGGAAGTGGTTATTTTTATCCTGACTCTGCCAGCATCATCTCTGCGTGATCCAAATTTATACTCCGTACACACAAAACATATGGCCTTGCCACTAAGCCAGCTGCTTCCCCCATGGCTGAGATGCATTTAACTTTTAGGTTTTGCCTTTTGTCTGTGAGGAATGGGCTAGGAGCATCATGTGTGCAGTGTAGCTTTCTTTAAGTTTTGAAATGTGTCGGGGTTTTGTAGCTCACGCCCATAAGGTAAATCAGGTAGACATCCTGCCTGAATGCCTTTATGTATGTGTGTAGAATGGCTTAAACTGAAGATGGGTTAATGTCCTATATTGGAGAACCATGAATAGATTAATCAACTATTATTCTGTGGACATTATAATTTCTAAATACACCATCACCAAAGATATACTTCATTCCTCAATTTGGAATGTATTTTCATGAAAATATTGATTTCGTTCACTGAATATTAAATGCATTGTTTTATTAATTTTTCTAGTATTCAGTGATGTATAAGGAACAATCTTTAATCTTAAAGAGTTTCATTTCACAGGGGAAGGCGTTAATAACCCTAATGCAAGGTAGGATGTGATAAGGGCCATAAAAGGTATAAATAAGGTATTATCAGGAATCAGAGGAGAGAGAGATTAATATTTCTCATGGAGGTGATCAGGGAACCCTTTGTAGAAGAGCTAGCCTTTGAGTTGAAAAGATAGTATTTTGTAGGCAAAGAGAGGGGAAAAGCCTCCCAAGCAGAGAGACTGGCATGAGCAGAGGGAATAGGCAGAGAAGGGCAGGTATATTTAAGTAATAGAATTTTATCAGAATGGAGAGGGGCTGGGTATTGCCAAATCATGGAAGGCTTTTTATGCTAAGGAATTTGGGTTTTATATACATTGGGGAGCCATTCAGAGTTTTTGAGCAGGAGAGTGATAAGTTCAAAGCTGTATTTCAGGAAGATTAATCAGAGTAGAATGAATTGGAAAGGTGGAGAGTGAGGTGAGTGAAAGCTGAGACACTAGCTGAGCTATCAAGGAAGTGGGACTAAGTCCAAGCCAAAACTAAGTCTAAGCATATTCTAGTATGCTCCTTGTTTGATCTAAGAATGGTTTTTACATTTTAAAATAAAATTTTTTTGTATTGAAAAATGTCAAAACCATTCTTAGCTTTTGTTCTTATGGTTCAGTTGCTTTCAGTCATGTCTGACTCTTTGTGATTTCATTTGGGGTTTTCTTGGCAAAGATACTGGAATAGTTTGCTATTTTCTTCTCTAGTTCATTTTACAGATGAGGAAATTAGGGCAAACAGGGTTAAGTGACTTGCCCAGAGTCACCCAGTTAGTGAGTGTCTGAGGCTGGATTTGAACTCAGGAAGATGAGTCTCCCTGACTTCAGGCCTGGCATTCTAGCCACTGCACCACCTAGCTGCCCTGACACTTACTCTGGACAGGGACAAATTTGGCATTCTCTCCTTGGCTGGTACAGAGGAGATTGAGTCCTGAGGAATAAAGGAAGGGGATGAAGGAAAGCCCTACAAGATCTATAGTTTTGAGCAGTGGTAAGAGTTATTTGTGATAGGGCAAAGACACCCAGGGGGGATAATGGTACACAAAAACTGAAATCGGGTGTTGCTGTTAGGGAAAAAGTGGGTTAGGACACAGAAAGATTCAAAAACTGGGAAATATATAGGTCAGAGAGAGGTATGACCTTTCAGCAACTGGAAATATCTTTTGGATTTAAATAGAATATATACTTGTTCTCCCGTAGGGCTGTGCATGAAGAAGAAATCGATTGCTTCCTATTTCTGTGCCGTCCATGGTGGTCAATTTGGTGCAGAGCAAGGCTTCGATTTTCAGATGACAGACCCAGTCATTGGGGCGATTTGTTTTACATTATTTATTACAAGTGAAGGTTGCATGGAACTAGGGGAAGACATCAGGGAATAATAACGTTGAAAATAAAAATAATCATTTATAAAATATTTGAACAAAAACAACAAAAGAATTAATGCATTTATTTGAAGAGCTTTGACAGGATCTAGGGATAAGAATATCTGGTAGATACATTTGGAAATTCAGTGGAGCTCTAAGTTTATATATCATGAGTGTCTTCTGATTATTATAACCACAGTGACGTGGCACCACTCATACATCCTCTCAACTTTAACCACTCACCAAAGTGCTTCAGTGGAGGCAGCTAGGTGGTGCAGTAAATGGAATGCTGGGCCTTGCATTCGAGTTATTGACACCTCCCCCTGTGAAATTAAACTCTTTAAGAGTAGAGAGTGTTCCTTATACATCTTTGAATACTAGAAAAATTAACGAAACAATGAATTTAATATTCAGGGAACCAAATCAATATTTTCACGAAAACACATTTCAAATTGGGGAATGAAGCCTATCTTTGGTGATGGGGTATTTAGAAATTATAATGTCCAGGAAGATCCGAGTTCAAAGCTAACCTCAAACACGTCCTAGCCATGTGACACTTAATCTTTGTCTGCCTCAGTTTCTGCAACTGTAAAATGGGAATAACAATAGCACCTACCTTATAGGGTTGTTGTAAGGATAAAACAAAATATTTTTTGTAAAATGATTAGAATCTACTAACACATAGTAGGGATTTAATAAAATGCTTTCATCTTCATCAAAGTCTGGGTCCACTTATTCTCTCTTTTTTCTTTGTCTTCCCCAAATCTAGGGACTCTCTTTTCTCTTCACATAGACTGATAGGATTTCAAAACCACCCCAAACAGACATAGCCACTGTTAGGGTTTTATTCATCTTGGTGTCTAAATGCTTAAATTGCCCCCTTGAATTAGAATTTAAATGCAATGTACACGCAGTCTCAGGACTTAAAAACCAGCAGAGTGCCAGCTTCCACCTAGTCCCCCTATCCTCTTTCCATACCCTTAAGCTCTTCATACATCCCCATTCAAAGGCCAAAAACACACCCCTAGATTGCCCAGGGATTTGCATCCAAACACCCCCATATGCAGTCACAGTCATTCCATCACACACCTTCAGCTTTTACACACTGATAGCAGCTCATCTCCTTGTGTTTCAGTTACTGAAGCGAACACCGCTTGTATTCTTTAAGCTCCTTGAAGGCAAAGACTGGCTTACTCTTATATTTGGATCTTGAATGTTTAGCAAAGGGCTTGATACCTAGTAAATATTTAATATTTTTTTCCATTAATCCATTTATTCATTTTCATTCATTCACTCATATTCCACATATTCAAAATCTGCCCTTTGATTCCTTATGCATCACTTTCAACCATGCCTACTTCACCAGCTACTAGCATCAGGAGAGCATCCTGACATTTTCTTGGGCAGTGGTGAGCCCTTACACACAGCTGTTTCTTCTTTAAAGTCTATCATATATGTGTTTTACTTTTCTGACCTAATCCTAATAATAGGAAAGAAAAAACAATATGTAGTAAAGATTTGCAAAAGAAATATCCTTTATCCGATGTGTTCTGACTTTTGGTTTGGAACATATAGTTATATTGTCAGTAAGTATTGGGACAAAGTAAGTGATTGTACTTTATGGGCACTCAGAGGTAAAAGAGAGGTTACTGGAGAGCGGCTTTATAGATGTTTTTATGTAGTTGAAGTGCTCCCATGGATAAAACAGGTTAGACTTGTTCCGCTTGTGTTTAGATGGCAGGACTTACAGTAGTGGGTAGAAATTGCAGAAAGGTAGAGTTTGGTTCCATATAAGGAAAAAAAATAAGGTGGTGCAGTGCATAGAGCACTAAGTATGGAGTCAGGAAGACTCATCTCAGACACTTACTAGCCCTGTGATACTGGGCAAGTCACTTAACCCTATTGGCCTTAGTTTCCTCATCTGTAAAAAGAGCTGGAGAAGGAAATGGCAAACCACTTCAGTATCTCTGCCAAGAAAATCCCAAATGGGGTCACGAAGAGTCAAGCATGATTGAACAAAATGACTGACAACAACAAAGGAAAAAATCATAAACAATTAGTGATGTCCAAAAGAGGAAGGAATTGCTTCAGGAGAGAGTAGGTTCTTCTTCTACTAGAAGCCTTTTAGCAAAGGCTGGATAACCGGGAGGCAAAGGGGATTCTCGTTTAGGGAAAGCTTGGATTTGCCGGCCTCTGAGGACCCTTCCAGATCTAACATTCTGTGATTACGTATGGGAACATGAATTGGACATCAGGTGACCAAGAAGCCGGGTAATCTTGTGACATATTCCAATTAAAGCTCTATTAATGAAGAAAATATATTGCCTGCTTAGAATAACAATTTAGTGTCAATGAATTTGATTCAAAACAGTATGTCAGTCAATCAAGTACATGTGATTAATAACAGAATCTGCTTTTTTTGTTTTTGGATGGGGGGTAGAGATTGAGAAAAAGGTTGGATACCAGGTAGGAATGTATAAAAGGTATCCTAGGATTTACATTACAATTAGTTCAATCTTTCATCTGACAGATGAGGAAAGTGAAGTACAGAGAAGTTAAGTGATTTACCCAAAGTCACCCAGGTACTAAGTTGTAGAACCAAGATTCAAACCAGATTGAAGCCTTCAAATCCTGTGTTCTTCTTACCATGCTGTCAGTTGGCCTGTATTTATTAAGTGCTTACTATGTGGTAGGCACTGTGCTGAGCATTGGGGACACCAAGAAATATAGAGAAAAGTCCCTATCCTCAAAAAATTCCTATTCTAAAGAGGGGGGGGAGGGGGGACAATATTCAAAGAACTGTGTACCTACAAGGGACAAACATAAATATCAGGTAATCTCAGAGGGAAACAACCATAGTTTTTACAGTTTTGTCTGGGCTGGACCCCTTTTTACACTCAACTGGACGAGGACAAACAGAATCGGTGAGCTAAGGTATTTTTATCATGCAGCTGCAAATGCCACACAGCTCTGCTGAGTGTGATCTGTGAAGGTTGTTTTGTTTTCTTTTGTTTGCCTTTTTAATAAGACCTTCCAATTTCCCTTAGAAGACCTTTATTTCCAGGGGAGATGTTAATGGAGGTGCTGCTGTACTGCCTTAACTAGATATCTGAGAAGGAGTTTTCCTGTCATGTCCCCCATAGAAACTCAAATCATCCTGCTTCCTGCTGTGTAAATTGCCATAGGGTTGGATAGGGCAGACTGCTTTGACCTTTCTCTGTGCTCTATTTTAATTTTGATGATTTCTCCCTATTATTATGTTCTCTCATAAGGACAGAGATAATACAAGAGTCAGAATGGAGGGGTCTATCCTGATTATATCTAATTAAGAAGATCTTGTCACTGAAGAGATACAGTTCTCACTTGAGTGTTTGAGGACTAGTATTAGTAATCTCTCCCCTAATAAAAGCATCTAGGTGGCTCAGTGGATAGAGCTGTGGGACCAGAGTTTGACTTGAGCTCAAATCTGGTTTCAGATACTTACTAGCTCTGTGATCTTGGGCAAGTCCCTCAACCTCTGCCTCAGTTTCCTCATCTGTAAAAATAAGGATTAATAATAACACCTACCTCCAAGGGTTGTTGTGAGGATCAAATGATATAACATTTGTACAGTGCTTTGCATAGTGATTGGTACTTAATAAATAAGTGCTTAAGAAATGCTTTTCCCCCTTCTTTCTTTAATAGAGACTAAAACTATGACTTAAGAGAGTTTTCCTGAAGCCAGTCTGGGGATGGATGGCTTTCAGACTAGATTGATTCAGTCTTTATCAGTTTCATACTCTTTTCCTTTCTAGCTTGGTAAGATCTGTATGATTTATGTTTTACTGGCATAGCATTTGAGAGTCTCCCATAGATCCAGAGCTGGAAAGGGCCTGGACTGACAGATAGTCAAGTCCTCTCATTTTACAGAGGAGGAAATGGAGGGCTGGGAAGCTAAGTGATGTGTCCAGGGTTGCCCAGGTAGTAAGCACCAGGGGAAGGATTTGAACCCAGCACTTCTAATTCTAAAGCCTATGTTCTTTTCATTGTACTATGATGCCTCACTACTTTGTCAATTAATAAAAAAAGCTTTTTTGATATCTTGATTTTTACATACTCACAATCCCTCCCAATATCTCTCCCCCACAACAGAGAGCCATTTCATATAAGTAATATTTTCTAAAGATTAAGAAAAATTAAAAAATTAGATCAGGATAACTGATCAAGATATTGTTATTGAAAAAAGTCTGAAAATATGCAGAACATTCAAAACTTGTGGACCTCCCAGCTTCGCAAAGGGATGGGGTGTGGGGGGGAGTGTCTACTTATAGTTCTTCCTTTGTGATATGCTTGCTATTATACTGAAATACAGTTATCAAAAGATTTATAAACAAGACAAGTTCACAGACCCTCAGGTGAAGAATAGCTGAACTTCAGGCAGAGAGACCAGTTAAAGCCTTTTGCAATAGTCTAGGTGAGATATAATGAAGGCCAGTAATAGTGTGGTAGCAATTTGAGTGGAGAAGAGGTGACAGACTGGAGAGGTATCATGAAGATAGAATCAATAGGACTTGTCAAATAATTGAATATTAGAGGTGAGAGCAGGACTCATTAAAGATGACTGAGTTCTCTGGCATTTTTATCAAGAGAAGCAGAGAAAGTGGATGAGGGAGGATAAGTTTTGGAAATGTTAAGTTTGAAGCATTGGGGCATCCAGGTGGAGCTGTTTAGGAAAGAATTGGAAATATGGGACTGGAATTTAGAGATGAGTTGATCTATTTGGAAGTTATCTGCACAGACATGCCAGTGTCAGAAGGCAAAGGAAGAGGGAATACTAAGAAAGATGGGTTGGCCAATAATGACCAGCACTACAGAAATTTCAAGATTGCATTTGGTAATTAAGTTGCTAATAACCTTAGATGGAGCAGTTTTAATAGAATGATGACAATAGTCAAAAAGGTTCTTAAGAAGTGAGTACATAGTGAGAAAGTCAATCAATCAACAGACATTTATTATGCACTTACTATGTGCCAGTCTTTGTACTGGGCATGAAGACAATGATTCTACAGCATTATTGATATATTTCAGAAATATCTGTTTCCAATACCTTCATTTGCTAGCTGTTAGAAATTGCTAAGGAATGGGGCAGAGCCAAGATGGAGGAGTAGAAGGAAGCAATACAGTGACACTGAATTCCCCTTCATAAAATTTCTTCAAATAGACAAAAATAAATGCATTTGATCTAATCCTGATGGAGAATCCAGAAAGAGTTAGTCATGTTCTATCATAGTCATTTGCCTACCCCAGTTCAGTACAGAGAGACAGAGAGGTCTATGAACATTGGAACTGAGTTGAATGTGTGTAAAACTCTAGTACCCAGGGAAAGGTTGTGGACCAGAGTAAGAGGAAGTCTTAGATACCAGGGTAGCTCTATACCCATCCTGGGGCACCACAACAGGAACAGGTGCCAACTGGCAGCTTGGTCACCCAATGCCTAGTTCCAAGTCACAGATCCAGGGCAGACAAAGAAGGGGACCTGCACTCTTAATCCCCAGTAGAGAGACCCTTGGTGGAAAGGAGGAATTTCACAAGCAAGCAGCAAAGGTATGGCTCAGCCACCAGAAATAATGCTCAATATCAGGTCTAAGATCTAGTTCAGTCTGCAGAGGAATAATAAGGGCAGGAATCTTAGATTAAGGAAGAAACTACAATTTTGTCGCTTGAACTAGTGTATCTTTCAAGCTGTTTGATGGAAACTGAATCCAGCAGCATTCAGCTGTTGCTCAGAACCAAATGCAGCTCATGAACATACAGAACTCAGTCCAGGGAGCAGCAATCAGACTTTTCCCTTGGATCAAACCTCTTTGGGGCCACTAAAAGCCTGCAGGACCCCAGCCCACCCCTGAGACCCTGGAATAATAGCTCAGTCAATACCCCAAGAAAGTATCAACAAGACTAGCCCAGACCTTCTCTTCAGAAATGTGGCAGAACCCAATCATAACATCAGTTCTACAGTCAGAAAGTAGGATGGAAGAATGAGAAAACAAACTTTAAAAAAAAGAATGTCACCCCCAAAAAACTATGTGGCAGGCATGCTTGATACAAAAATAGAAGACAATGATCCAAAATGTGTACAAGCAAAGCCTCAGAGAAAAACAAAGCCTGGACACAAATTTGACTAGAATTCCTAGAAAAAAGAAACAAGTCAAGAGATAAAAAAAGAATTAAAATTTTTTAAATGCAAGGAGTGCGCTAGGAAAAACAACTGGAAAAGAAATGACAGCCATGGAAGAAAGATTTGATGGGGAATTAATAGCTTCCCACAAGAGGTACAAAACTTTGCCCAAACAACAAAATCCCTGGGAATTAGAATGGACCAAACAGAACCCAGTGACTCTATGGGACAAGAGAAAATATTAAAGCAAAGTCAAAAGATTGAAAAAAAATGGAACAAATGTAAGGTATCTCAGAGCAAAAACAACTGATCTGGAAAACAGAGGAGAAAAAACTTATTTAAATTCATTAAAATTGTGCTACCTGAATTCGATGACTAAAACCATAGTCTAGATACTCTATTTCAAGAAATCTTAAAAGAAAATTGCCCAGGTCTCTTAGAACAAGAGGGCAAAGCAGAAATGGAATTCATTCAACACCTCCTGAAAGAAACCCTCAGTTGAAAACTCCTAGGGACATCATGGCCATAATCCAGAATTTCCAAGTCAAAGAAAAATTACTGTAAGCAGTCAGAAAGAAAGGATTCAGTACCAAGGAGTCACAGTCAGCATTACACATGATTTAGCAGTCATAACTATAAAGGAGCAGAGAGCTTGGAACACAATATCCTAGAAGGTAAAGGATATAGTCTTATAGCCAAGAATAATTTATCCAGCCAAACTGAATATAATGATTCAGGGAAAATATATATTTTTTAATGGAATAGGCGACTTCCAAACATTCCTGATGAAAAGACGAGAGCTGTGTAGAAATTTTGAAGTTCGGACACTGGAGTTAAGAGAAACAAAAAAAAGGTAAACAAAAATGAACAACAAAAGGACTACACAAGGATAAACTGCTCACATTCATATATGGGGAGATGTGTCTTCTCTAAATCTTCTCATCAGGAGTCTTAGAGAAAGTATAATTAGATAAGGCCTGGGGATGATTCTGTTATTTTGTGATCTTATGAGAAAGATGGAAAGAGGGGAAGAGGAAATCAGATTGCTGGGGAGAGGGGAAGGAGGAAAAGAAAGGGAAAGGAAGGTTAAGGGAAAATTTTCCCACATAATCTAGATGAGAAAGTAGATATTTATGAAAACAAAGAGGAGGGAATAGGAGGAGCAACTGATTCCTCAACTTCACTTTCATATGAACTGGTTAAAGGAAGAATACATACACATGAAAACACACAACTGGGTCAAAAAATACATTTCACTGAACAGAGAAATAGAAAGAAAATGAAAAAGTGGGGAGGGAGAAATAAAAGAAGGATAGATTAAAGGAGAGTTTGGTCATAAGCAAAGCAAGCTAATGATGTACAGAAAATATTTGTAGCTCTTTTTGAGGTAGCAAAGGATGGGAATCTGAGAAGGTGCTCATAAATTGGGGAATGGATAAGTAAGTTATAGTTTATAAATGCGATGGAATGTTATTGTGCTACAGTAAAGGAGAGAGGGTTTCAGAGAAACTTGGGAAGATTTGTATGAAACAATGCAGAGTGGAATAAAAAAAATGAGAATAATTTATACAATGACAACAATATAATAAAGGCAAACAACTCTGAAAGAATTAGGAACTCTTATCAGTGTAATGACCAACCAAGAATCCAGAGGACAAATGATGAAACATGTGGTTCACTTCCTGATAGAGAGGTAAAGAACTCAGAATGCAGAATTAGACAAAAAAGTATATTTTTTGATATGACCAAAAGGGAGATTTGTTTTTCTTGACTGTGCATGTTTGTAGCAAGGGTTTTATTTTTCGTTGATTCTCAGTAGGGGGAGGGGTGACTTCAGATGAGAAAGTGAGAAGGTGGATTTTCACTGAAAAGAATTTATAATCTAAAAACATATTTTAAAAAGGAAATTTCCCAAGGATAAGGACATGGCCCAACTTCCATAGGGCATCTTTAGCTACTTTGGAATAAAAGCAGCTCCTTGAGGTCAAAAACTTGATTTCTTGTCTTGCCTAGCACAGTGCCTGGCCCATGGTAGGTACTTAATGTATACATGTTGATCGATTCCTTTCAAAAGTTACTTTCATATATATATAAATAAAACCATTGGGTTTTATCACAGTCATGTTCCTAATCCAACTTCACAGGGTGGGAGGGAGGAGTGCAGAGAAGAAGAAGGAGGAATCAATTGGTCAAGAAATCCTCAGGGATCATTGCATCAGTTTATTTTTCTAGGAACTAGACAGCTGGGCTTAGCCAAGTGTAAAGGGAATGTAAATTTCAAAACCTTCCAGTTGAGTTTCAAACTCAAAGCCTGTGAAGTCTGAGTAGGTTTAAAATATGACAAAATGCACTTCCTGGTTCTCAACAACTGGTCTGTCAATTTCTTTCCCTTGCTTGGGACTGCTGGAAATATTTTCTGTCCGTTTACCTCCTCCCTCCCAAAAAACGTTCACAGAAGCAGCTGTAGGCTGCTTCCTTTCTGTCTCAGGAACCTGATAGGACAAAGTCAAACCCTTAGAAGCTATCTTATCTGGCTGGGAGGCCTTCTTTGATCCTCCCAACTTGAACTAAAACAGGAAGTAGGATATTTGTGTGCATGTGTGTTTTTAAACTTTGCACATCGTTCCTCCACCCCCATCCTCATTTGAAAAATTTTCAGATCTGGTTTTTTGTTGTTGTTTTTAGACCCAGCGGGGCTAAAAAGGAGATCTGAAAAATAAGGTTGGTAGAAAAAGCACCGAATCTGACATCAAAAAACAGTCTCTTATGAAGACCAGCATCTCGTGCTGGGGAAATTAATTTCTGACAATTTGACATGCCTCATATTCTTAGCTTCTCTCCTTTCTCCTCCTCTCCTTGTAATTTCAACCAAATTGATCAAGACTGAGCCCAAATCTTGATCTTCATTCAAACATAAGCCATAATAAAGTGAATTCCAAGTAATTTTCTTAATTCTGTTGTGATTTTAGAATTTCTGTGTATTAAATAGTGCTAGAAATAAGAGGGTAGGGTAAGCATCAGTTAGGGCTTGGGGATAATTTTATTATTCATCTATGGGAAAGCAATTGATCTATGGAACCAAAGAAGAAACTAGAGTGTTTAAGGTGTTTTGGAAATTAAATGAATTTCCCCCCCACTTTTTCTTCTATTGCTAGGCAGTATAGAGTAATGCAAATAACTCTGTGACCTGGGAGCCTCCAAGAACTGAGTTCAAATTCTGACTGTTATTTACTACCTGCCTTAGTTTCCTCATCTGTAAATGAGGAGTTTAGACTTAAGGATCTCCTTAGTCCTTCTAGCTTTTGAGTCTCTGAACTTTATGATCATTCCAGATCCTGATCATAATCAGAAAAAAAAAAGCAAAACGGTGGGATGTATTTCACTAGGAAAAACACCACTTTTTCGTGGGGCTCCATTATGGGCAGGCATGAAAACTGAACTTGTCAGAACAAATTCATATGTTGATCATATTATTTCCAATCAGATAATTTTGTCAGATTTTTTTTGTGACATAATAAATTGATGGAGGAATCTGAGATTTTACTCTTCCCCTTAGTTCTATTACCCATTTAGTTAATAAACATTTATTAAGGGCTTACTATGTTGATGGAAACTTTCATCAGGAAGAAGCTCCCCCATCCCCATATCCCATAGTCATAGTAACTTTGCTCAGGAAATCAAGGGGAATTCTGCATTTGGAAGTTCCTAGACTGTGGAAAACATTATTTCAGTATATGAAGGGAACCATAAGCTTCTCCACTCACCTCCAGAACTCCTGCTTTTCTAATTCCCATACTTTAAGTATCCTAACACAGTGCTTTACAGCAATAATAATATATAGTGCTTTAAGGCTTACAAAATGCTTTCTTTACAACAACCATGTGAAGTAGTAGAAGTGTCCATTTTACAAGTGAGGAAACCAAGGCTCGAATAAGTTAAATGGCTTCCCTAGGGTCATACAATTAGTAAATTTTAGGTTAGATCTTTGATTTGAGCCCAAATTCCTTCTAACTCTAGACTTACCCTTGTTTTCATCATACCATACACTTAACAAATGTGTGTTAAATGAATGTATACTGCTGTTGTGCTCCCTGTGCATCCATCCCCATTCATTGCAATTCTGCCACATTCTTTGTCTGCCCTTCCACTGTGTCTTTTGTAATTTTCACCTGCTATTCAACCATTTCTTCTTCCATCTTTTCCTCTTATAAAAAATTATAAGAGGAAACGATAGGTTCCTAGTACCTATCACCTTGCATTAATTTGGATACTGATATTCCCCCTGAAGACTCCATTCCTCTAGCTATCTTTTCTAATTCTGGCCACCCTCTTTCCCTTGTCTCACTGGACCTGGAGGTAGAACGGACAAACAAAGCTGCTGTTTCTAAACTTTTGCTCTGCCCCTATTTTCCAACAACTTCTTTCTCTTTTGAAGTTCATGCCATCTAGCTCTATCATGCTTTCCTCAGCCAAAGAGGATATGCAGGGGGAGTAGGAGGAGATAAGACTGGAAAGGAAAGGTTGTAGTCAGATGGTGAAAGCTCCACTTCCATTGACTGAATTCCTGAATATTCTGATTTTTTTCTTTCATTGTCACTCACTTCCATGCTTTTACTTCCATTACCCTTGGAAAGTTTACTAAGTGCATTCTAAAATCCATTTTAGTACTGCTTGGCAGATATGAAACTGTTACCAAATCCTTATTTATTTATTTATTCATTTATTCATTCATTGTCTCCATCCTACTTCAGTGACCCACCAGAGGAATATGCCACCCCTTGAAACTAGCACTTTGGGATGCACCAGCCTTGAAACTGGTTATACCCCCTTCTGAAATTCTCTGTTCTTACTATCATCATTATCTTTGGTCCTTTCATTCCTCCTGAATGTCCTAGCTCTAAGTTCTCTATGCAGTCTTATTCCCAAAATATGTTCTTCTCTACCCTAGTAGAGAATCTCTTGTCCCCTGAACCATATGCCTTTTCTGTCTCACTCATTCTCATGTCTAATTAATGATCATTATCTTCTACCTCCTCTGCTCCTATTTTCAAGCTGTCAAACACTGCTGGAGGAGATCCACTGGGTCTACTATGCCGTAGTTATGCAATCTTATCTCACTGGTACCTTACAATGAGTGTATGTTCTAATTGGGGAGAGAAGTACACATAAACATGTATAAAGTATAAATACAAAGTCAGTACAGGTATACCTTAGAGATATTGTGAATTTGGTTCCAGACCACCACAACAAAGTGAATAGTGCAATAGAATCACATGATTTTTTTGGTTTCCCAATGCATCTAAAAGATCTCTTTACACTCTATTGTAGTCTATTGTGTGAAATAGGGGCAGCTAGGTGGTGCAGTGGATAGAGCACCAGTGCAGGAGTCAGGAGGACCTGACTTCAAATCTCACCTCAGACACTTGACACTCACTAGCTATGTGACCTTGGGCAAGTCATTTAACCCCAACTGCCTTATCCTGAGTTATCTCCAGTCATCCTGAGGAATATCAGGTCACTGGATTCAGATGGTTCTGGAGGAGAAGTGAGGCTGGTGGCCTGCACAGCCCTCCCTCATTCAAAACAAAGTCAACTGCAAGTCATGTCATCATTTCTCTGATGGCATGGTCTTCTTCAGCAGCAGAGGATGAACACACACAAGGATCATACCTAAAAAAAATCCTAATGTACACAGCTCAATTAAAAATTACTTTATTGCTGAAAAATGCTAGCCATCACCATAGCCTTCTGCCAGTCTTTGTAAGTGGAGGGTCTTGCCTCAGTGTTGATGGTACTGACTAATCAGGGTGGTGAAGATTGGGGGTAGTTTTGGCAGTTTCTTAAAATAAGACAACAATGAAGTTTGCAGAATCAATTGACTCTTTCTCTTGAACACTTAGAGGTCATTGTAGGTTTATTAATTGACCTAATTTCAATATTGTTGTGTATTAGGAACAGGAATGTCCAAAGACAGGGGGAAAGAAAGGGAACAGCAGGTCCATGGAGCAATCAGAACACACACAACATTTATCAATGAAGTTTGTCATCTTATATGGATGTAGTTTATGGTGCCCCAAAACAATTACAATGGTAACATTAAAGATAACCAATCACAGATAGCCATCATAGATGTAATAATAATGAAAATAATGAAAAAGTTTGGAATATTGTGAGAATTACCAAAATGTGACACAGAGACGTGATGTGAGTACATGCTGTTGGAAAAATGGTGCTGACAGACTTGCTCAACTCATGGTTAGCACAAACATTCAATTTGTTAAAAACAACATGATATCTGTGAAGTGCAATAAAATAAGGCACAATAAAATGAGGCTTTCTTCTAAATACAAATATATTCAAAATAGTTAAATATATAAGATAGCTTGGGAGGGAGGGCACTTGCAATTGAAAAAGCAGAGGAGGCTTTATGCAGAAGGCAATGACTGAGCTTCACCTTAGAGGAAAAAGGATAGTAAGAGGCAGAGGCAGAGGACATTTCAAGAATGAGGGAAAGCCAGTGCAGAAGCACCAGAAGAGGAGATGGAGGGTTGTATTCAAGGAATGGAGAGGCCAATTGGACTACATTGAAGAGTACAGGATGAGGAATAATGTCCAATAAGGTTGGAAATATGTGTTGGTGCCAGGCTCCACAGGGCTTTAAATAACTTAATAGAGAAGTTTATATTTAATGCTACTGCAATGAGAACCCAGTTGAGCTGGTTGAGCAGGGGGGATACGGTCAGATCTGCTCTTAAGGAAAATCACTTTGGCAGCTGCATGTAGAAGGGGCTGGAGGTATTGAGACACTTGAGGGTGAGAGAACAAATAGGAGACTTTTGCAATAACCCAGGTGATAAGGGCTTGAACTAAGGTTGTGGCTGTGTGAGGGGAGAAAGGGATTGGATGGAAGAGATGGTGTAAAGGTAGAAACAGAAAGTTTTGGCAACTGATTGAATATGTGGGATGAGGAAGAGAGAGGAGTCCAAGATAATGCTGAGTCAATGATACTGGAATTATGGTGGTATCTCCAACAGAAATAGGAAGTTTAGGAGAGAAGAAGCAGGATTCTTAACTTTTATTTCTTCTTGTGGATCCCTTTGACATTCTGGTAGAGTTTATGAGGACCTTTCTGAGAATATTTTTAAGTGCACAAAATAAAATAAATAACCCATAATATTGAAATATAGTTATTAAAGTATGCAAAAAGCAAGTTCATAGACACCTGGTTTAGAGGGAAAGATGTTGAGTTTTAAATTTGTTCAGTTTGGGATGTCTCCAGGACATCTAGTTTGATCTATCCAATAGCCAATTGATGATATGGGACTGAAGTTGAAGGAAGACACTTAAGGTGGATGCATAGGGGCAATGGTTATGTCTATGGGAAAGGGCCTAGGACAGACTGTTGGGGAACACCCATACTTTGGGGGGTGTTATGTGAATGCTGACAGGGGAAGTCCAAAGACAAATGCATTAGTCCATGGAGTATGGGAGACAAAGCCAATTTCAAGGAAATAGATGGCTTTCTTGGCTTCAATTCCCTTACTCCAACTTCTGAACTAATTCCAGAAAATTCATGTATAAAGTCAGTTCTTGACTCATGTGTCACAGGAAAGTAAAAAAGATCTTAGAAATGGGGTGTAATAAATAGTAAATAAGATACTGAGTTATGTTGAAGTTGTGTATGCAAGAAATGACTTCTATTAGAATTTGTAATGATTTTAGAAAAAATAATTAATTTTTGCTAATTTGATAAAATGAAGACATTCTGATGAGTTAATGTTGATTTGTAAATTCTTCAGTACGAAAGTTTCTTGTTTTAAAGTTTTTGTTACCTGCCCTGCTAAGTAGAGCTCTTTCAGAATGAGATAGAACGTTGCATTTAATTCTTAATGTTGGGTCAAAAAAGCAGCATCACTCCTTTGGTTATTTTTTTCTTTCCTGGAGATCTACCTCAGTCTCCTCACTAATTAGATCCAATTAGACCTTTCTTCCTCTTGTCTTTAATTCCTCTTCTCTTCTCACCCTCTGCCTGTAATTTAACTTTTGCTCTGAACAGTGCATTGTACCTCATTAATAATACTTTCTTAGCTTCCCCTGTTATGTTCCTGTCCTCTTCATCTCTTTTTCCAAGAAAGTCTTCCTTCCTTTCTCCTTCCACACCCCCCCCCCCCCACTCCCCTAATATTCAGGTAATCTTCCTCCTTGGATTTCATATAGCATTTTGTTTTGGAACCCACTAATATCATGTAATCATAGGCATGCTTGCTATGCTCAAACATGATGCTCTCTCTTTTTCCCTTTGCCTCTTAGAATCAGTTCTGAGCTTCCTTCAAGATGCAGCTAAAATGTCACCTTCTGCAGGGGACCTTTCCTTGTCTCCCCAGCTTTTGGAGCTGCCTTCAAAGATAGAGCTAGCTGTTTTGGGACTACCTTCCATCTACTTTGTGTTTTATGTAAGCCTACTTATTGCTCCCTCCTCTCCATTTGGAATGTAAGCCCCTTGGAGGATAGAAACTGCTTTTAATTCTTATTTGTGCCCCTAGTATTTAGCACAATACTTGCTGCATAATAATCACTTACCAGATGCTTGATTGATTGAGAGAATGTAGACCACTTGTGGCCCACATTCTATGCATGCCTATGTACATAATCTTGTCTTATCTATTCGTGTCTTATTTCTCTATTAGACTATACAGTTTATGAGGGAAGGGATTATATCTAAACTTTGTATCTTCCCCAGCTAGTACACTACAAAGCCCATAGCAGGTATTGAAAAAAATGGGCTTTGAGGGATGAATGAAATGAGATACCTAACTAACTGGTTTCTAAGCCTTTGTTTGCTTTTCTTGCTCCTTAATTGAGTGTGTAAGAGCAATTCAGCTTATATTGGGAGTCAGGAGATGTAGTTTCCAGCTTAGATGCTACCACTAATTAATATAATTTTTGGAAAGTCACTTAATTTTTCTGGGTTTCAGTGCCCCCATCTCCAAAATGAGATGACTGGACTAAATGATTTCTAAGATCTCTTCCAGCTATAAAGTGTGTGTTTCAAATGTGCTTTTAATTTTGTTTCACCTTGAAGCAATATTCATCCCAATGTCTAACACACTTCCTTTGTGGCTGACAACAGCTGGTACTGAGCAGAAGTGCTCAGAGAGAGAGGGCTCTCAGTTGAAAGTAATTGACCTAGATTGGAATCAAACCAAATTTGTGATTATTATCACCGAGATGGAACAAGAAGTAGCACCCGGATTGACCACAGAGGCTGGTCCAATACAATGGTTAACAACAGAGGGAAATAAACACTCAATAACTTCAAAGCCTAACCCAGGCATACTCTTCTCCTCTAAATGTAGAAATCCTTGATTTTGTTTCTTTGTGCGACAACATATTCTCCTTCCCCTTTATCCTCAGCTAGATCAAAATGTAAATTTGACATCATAAGTATTTTAAGTATTTAAGGGAAGACAATCAGGACATCTCAGGGATCTTGAGCTGGTCACTGGTACTGAAAGGTGCTCTGTGAATCACTGGGATTCCTCTAAAAGGTATGTGATGATTTAGGTTAGGGAGGAGGATTCATGCTGGTTCTGGTAAGATGTTGATGATGGGAATGAGAGTGGATGGAAATGGATAGAGTTGTTGAGGGCTGGGGAATTTGAAAAAAAAATAACCTAGTTCAGAAAGAGAAAAAGGGGATAAAAAGATGAAGGGGTGGGATTTACAGTAAATTCAGAATAATGTCTTGGTCTAAGATTGGAGGGTGGAAATTGGGATGAACTATTAAGAAGAAAATCCACTCCAAAGGGTTTGGAACCTAAACATGGGTTGTGGAATGTAAAAGAGGAGTGAAACAGTACAAGGATGTGACTCTTTAAGGCTTTTGCTATATGCAAAAAGCTGACAGAATAACATGACTTTCCATAGGGTATCTTGATTATTTTCATAGCCTGTACCTTGACACTCCCTCACACTATAAACAAGTTTTATTGTGCCTCAGACTCATCATGCATGATTCACTGTAGTGGAGCTGAGAAGAGAGAGGTACTGTTGGAGAAGGTGACTAGTGGGACAGGCTAGGACCTAGGGACATTGTTGATAGAGAAATATCTTCCCTACACACCTGGGGTTCTTTCAGAGAAAAAGGGAGTGTCAAAGCTTTAAGGAAGGGGACAAGGGACTTTCAATCAGTGGGCATTTATTTAGTACTTATGATCTTCAAAGTACTATGCTGGGCACTGAGGATACAAATGTAAAGAATGAAACAATTCCTACTTATATGAAGCAAGTAAGGGCAGCTAGATGGTGCAGTGGGTAGAGTGCCAGGCCTGGACTCAAGAAGACTCATCTTCCTGAGTTCAAACATGGTCTCATATGATTACCAGCTGTATGACCCTGGACAAGTACCTTCACCCTGTTTGCCTCTGTTTCTTCATCTGTAAAATGAGCTGGAAGAGGAAATGATAAACTACTCTAGTATCTTTGCCAAGAAAATGCATGGGGTCACAATGAATAGAACAGGACTTAAACAACTGAATAACAACAAATGGAGAAAGTAGAGATATAATGAATACAAAGCAGTTGAATAGAAAGTAGTTTGGGGAAGGAGGCAGGGGTGTGCTGGTAAATGTTTAATGATTGGTCTCAAAAAAAATTGTAGCCAGGACACATTTTTAAGTTTAATTTGCTTTATTAACATTTTCACTATCACTTTCTTAAATCTAGACAATATAAAACAATAAATCAGGTCCTGATTTATAACATTTGCTGATTTTTGTGGAGTGAGGGCTTATATTATTTTAACAATTGCCTCTATGTGAGTTAGTTCAGAGCATCTAAGAGCATTGAACCCAGAGGCAGAAAGACTCATCTTCTTGAGTTCAAATAAAACTTTCTGGCTGTGTGAACTTGCCTCAGTTTCCTCTTTTGTAAAATGAGCTGGAGAAAGAAATGGCAAACCACTCTGGTATCTGCCAAGAAAACCTCAAATGGGATCACAAAGAGTTGGACATAACTGAAATGACTGAACAAGAGTTGGTTCTGAGCTAGCTTTAGCACACCCTCAGAGGGAGAGCACCAGCAGTGGTGGGGAGGGGTGTGGGGATTAGGAAAGGCTTCATGCAAAACATGATGCCTGAGCTACATTTTAAAGAAAGAGAGGGACCCTATGAGGTAGAGGTACAGAAGGATTATAAATACTAGTTGATATTATTGTTGTTAGTATTAACATTATTATTTCAGGCATAGGAGAATGACATTTCAAAAACATGAGAATAGGAGATGGAGGGAGAGTTGTGTGTGAGAAATAGAGAGAAGGCCAGTTTGACTGGATCATAGAGCTCAGGATGGGGAGTAACATTCAATGAGGCTGGAAAGACAGACTGTGTAGAGCTCTAAAAACTACCCAGAAGAGTCTGAATTTTATCGTAGAAGCAAAAGGAAGCTAGTGGAGTTGACTGAGTATCACCTCTTTCCTATTGCCCTCCTTTGGATTCCTTCTGGAAGATGGGGAAGAAATGGCTCCAGAATAATTAGTGGGCATTTCTCCCTCTAGGCTTTAATTAGAGCTCCTCAGGAGCCGGGACTGTCATCTTCCTTTGTACGCCCAGTGCCTAGCATGGTGCTTGGCACATAGTAGGTGCTCTTATTGATTGATCATTGTTTTTATCAGGCTATTTCTCTGTTTGCTTTTGCTCATAAATAGAACATTCAGTGAATGAATGGATGCTCTTTGAGCTGTAGGCTCTTTATTATCATGTGAAAAACTATTTACTGAATGGGTCCTACTTAAGTGGGGCAGCTAGGTGGTGCAGTGGATAGAACACCAGTGCAGGAGTCAGGAGGATCTGAGTTCAAATATCACCTCAGACACTTGACACTCCCTAGCTGTGTGACTTTGGGCAGGTCACTTAACCCCAATTGCCTCATCCTGGGTCATTTCCAGTCATCCTGATGAATATCTGGTCACTGGATTCAGATGGCTCTGGAGGAGAAGTGAGGCTGGTGACCTGCACAGCCCTCCCTCACTCAAAACAAAGTCAACTGCAAGTCATGTCATCATTTCTCTGATGGCATGATCTTTGCCAATGAAGGATGAACACACACACACACACTTAAGTAATAACAGTAGCTGCAGGTACATGTGCACATTGGTGAAGCTCCAAATGCCCACAAGAATTATCAATTGTCACATTCCTGGCTGGGGTCAGGAGAGAAGTCCAACCCTTTCCTTATTGGACTCCTTGGGTCACCCCTCTTTCTCAGGCTTCTTAGTACACTAGTAAGGAGCAAAGTGACTGTGGTTTGGAGTCTTTCACAGTATACCAGGAATTGTACCCAATGCTTCATTCTGATTTGCGTCTTGCTTTGGTAGGGATAAAGTGTCCAATGTGTGAAGGAGAAAGTTGAGATGATAGAAGGACAGAATAAATCTATTTAGTGTTCCTTTAAGGCCTTCTGAATGTAATGGAGAGTCATTCTTGGTCAAAGTTTAGTTTTGTTCATTTTTCATACTGAATAAGAAGTTTAGTATTAGTGTACAATGTACATACACTAACAATGCTGTGGACACCTGAGAAGGTCAGGAACCGTGGAAGTGGGGGAATAGATAGGAGGAAAGATGTTTCAGTGGTCACATATGAGATTTTTTTCCTAGTGGGGCACCAGAAATAGTTTTGGGGTGCATAAAATGAGCTACTTATTAAGTAATCAGAGATATAGGGAGAGATACTTGTAGGTGGGACCTGTTTGTCTCAGAATGGGCTAATGTTCACAAGCTCACTTGTGTGAGTGTAGGTGTAGGTCTGGTTGTTAGTCATTGACTGGCAGTGGAAAGCCCTAAATATGGCTCCCTGAAAGCTGTTCTGTGGTCCTGAGTAATTATCGCTCTGTGAATCCCTCAGTTACTTTTGTGTAAGTCAGGGTAGTTAAGAAAAGATAATGTTACTGAGGTCTAAGTAGAAAGTTGCTTTGGTTTAGGAAGAGGTCAGGTAGAACCTATATCTTTACTAGGGATGGCTTTGTGATGATATGTGATTGTTTTTGTTAGGTAGAAGAGTGAAAGAAAGTCAAACTTTAAAGTTCTATAAAAGGTGAACTATTATGAAAATTAATACCACTCATCATAGATGAGATCAAGGAGTCACTGCTTTTTCCTCATTGTATCATTTGTATCGCTCAGTAAAAATAATAGTAAATATATTTCAGTTAAGGTTCAACATTAGAAAAAGGAAAACATAAAAAAATTAGTAAAACATTTTCTTAGCAGGAAGGGGTGTATGGGCATAGGGACCGCTTTCTTAGCTTTGTTTGACTGTTTTTGCATTTTTAGTTCCTCTCTGTAATTTTTTTTTCTTTTTCATGGGCCTGTTTGCATTGAGGGTCAACCTTAGGTGAAGTGGTGTGTTTTTGTCAGGGTCTCGGATGAGTGAGGTTTTTGTGGCACTTGTTATGGTTTCATGAATAATTTTTTTAGTTTAAGGTAAGGTATTTAAGAATGTACAAATAATAAAATATAGGCATAATACTTTTCAGTTTACAAAGCATTTTCAATATTTTCTGATATGAGTCACAATAGCCTTGTGTGATTGGTAGATAATGTTATTATTTCTGTTTTACAGATAGGGAGATGGAAGCTCTAAGAGGTTAGGTAACTGGCCCAAGGCCAGTGGTGGTACCAGTACTCAGACACGGGCCTTTCTGGTGCCAGCTTCAGTATTTGTCTCTCTACTTAAGCTACACTGTTGCCATGACACATTAATGTCCATGGTGGAAGGGACTATATGACACTTGTAATCACTTTGAGTTTTCAAGGCCAGTCTTTAAATAAGAGTTTATCAAGCATCTGCTATGTGCCAGACCCTCTGCTAAGAACTGAGGATACAAAAAGAAAAGACAAAAATCAGCCCCTTCCCTCGAGTTTATAGTCTAATGTGGAAGAAGAGCCCCTTAAACAAAATAAAATCATCCCTTCCCTCTGGGAGCTGACATCCTACAGTTAGAACTTCAAACATACACAAATGCAATCAATGTCAACAGTGCGTCAAGGTTTCAAGGGACTCTCCCATTTTTGTTAAATAAATGTTTTTGAAATACTGAGTACCATGATAAAAGCACTGGATTCTCAGTCATAGGATGTATGATTGGGTTCTTAAGACAGCAAAAGAGAAAGACGTAATGAACTAATCTCTTGATCATCCATACTAAAAAGCATTACCTGGATTGGGGCAGGGAAAGTGTACTACTTCCCTCAGCGTTCTCCTCTTCAGTTAATTTGCGTCTGTTTGGAAGAGAAACTGCTATGTCTTCCTTCCTTCCTTCCTTCCTTCCTTCCTTCCTTCCTTCCTTCCTTCCTTCCTTCCTTCCTTCCTTCCTTCCTTCCTTCCTTCCTGCTTTCCTTCCTTCCTTCCTGCTTTCCTTCCTTACTTCCTGCTTTCCTCCCTTCCTTCCTTCCTTCCTTCCTTCCTTCCTTCCTTCCTTCCTTCCTGCCTTCCTGCCTTCCTGCCTTCCTGCCTTCCTGCCTTCCTGCCTTCCTCCTTTCCTTTCTTCTCCTTTCCCAATCCCTCCCATCCATTCATTTATATGTGTCACCCAGGGCTAAAGTCTACACATTTGCCTAAGATTCTCCTCAACAGTGAACTCTCTTCCATGTTTTGTGCTTGAGCAACGTTGCTGAGAGTGTGGGAGGGTAGTTTCTTCTTCTGTCTTCTAGAGAGGATATAGTGATTCCATGGTCTCTTAGGGGAGAGATCTGTGGAGGGAAAGAAAGCATTAGCACCTCAGGCATAACCCTATTTCCATCTTGTCACACTAGCAGCTTTGGGAATTTCCCCTTGTATGATATTGGAAATTCTCTCTCTTGGTAGTAGAGATATCTTGTTCCTAGTGGGAAAACTCATTCACTCTGTGTACTGCCTGGTGTATGCGTATAATTTTTATGATTTAAGTTGGTCAGCTTCATGTCCCCAATTTCCTGCTATTCTACTGGCAGGGATCAAAATCTCCCTTGGAGAGGAGTGGTCTAAAGTCCAGAGATAACTATTCATGCCTCCCTGAGAGAGCCTCATTTAGAGAAATGTATGTGGATGTACGATGCACACATAATCTACATGGTCTACACCCTCATACATTGCATGTAAGTGCTAGTTATTATTAATCAAAAGCTATCAATGGCATTACAAATGTGCATCAAGAAGAGGGAAGATGGCCTTAGCCAATTGGAAAAGAGACTATACAAATCTCAGGAAGCTTGCTTGATAGAGGAGATGGCTATTAATTTGTGATCTGAAGAGGAGGGAAAATGTGGTATAGTAGCAAGGAACAGACAATGTTATCAAATTTTAAAAGGCTAATTTATTCTACTAATCCATTCTAAAGATAGATTCATTCCACTAATCTACCTTCAGTGATGTTGTTAGTTATGGTAATATTTTTCATGAGTAACCCAACAAAAAAAAAAATCATGAGCAACCCCCAAGATTTTTACATTTATTCTACAAAATTAGCAGGGGGTTCACCCTTCCTTTCCAAGGAATCTTTCCTTTTTTCTCTCCCCACCCCCAATCCTAGACAGTATCTACTCCTCCCACCATATTGCTTTCTATGTTGCTAAACATATAAGAAATGCTCATGTGTATTCCCTGGATTCCTGTGAAGATGAAATGAAATGGAACCCAAAAGAAATAAAATGTATTCTCTCGTTCCCTCTCTCTGTCTCTGTCTCTCTGTCTCTGTTTCTGTCTCTCCCCTTTCTCTTCCCTCTCTCCCCTCTCTTTCTCCTCTCTCTCCCCTCTCTTTCTTCTCTCTCTCCCCTCTTTCCCCTCTCTCTCCCCCAACTCTCTCTCCCCCTCCTCTCCTTTCCCTTCTGACTTCCAGCTCAACATCCTTCCTTCCCAGTTCCTTTTACTGTGGAAATCCAAAATGTGCTTCTTCTGTGGCTTTTTCTTTGGGAATTTAAACTCAGACTTTCAGAATTAGAACTGATTTCAATGAGAGATTTCTTACGTCCACTTATTTGGCCATGTTCCTTGGAATTGCAGATTAAAGCAAATGGACAAAACAATCTCTCTTGGGCACAATTGTCCACATCATAATCCTGAGCAAATTTGACCTAAGGCCTGGTTGGGAAGTGAAATGCTAAATGCAGTGAGTCTATAAGGAAAGAGCCAGAAAGCAATTGGACAAGAACAACACAGGTGGCCTTTCCCATTTATGCCCAGGGAGAATGAATTTTAAAGTGATCCAGTGCTGGATTGAAATGACCTCCTGTTTCTACTCAGTAGAATCCCCCTACAGCTGCTGACCTCCTTGAATGACAGCTGTCCATGGTCAGGCGCTTTGCTGAATGCAAGGGAGGCTCTGAGTTGAGTGGGGGATTCATGCTAATGGGGAAAGGGTGGTCACTCCTATGGAAACACCAAAGCATTGACAGAGAGGCATTCCCGTGTGCTGCCATTTGCCAAAAGCACAACGCTGGAACAGAGGTTGACGCTGGAAAAGTCCTGGCGTTAGGACAGGCTGATGCATGTAATGCATATCATTAAAAACAGTTAACACAAAGGCATGGTTGTTATTGTGCCTAGTCCAAGTTGGACTTAGTAGCTAATTAAGTGCAGGCTTTCCACAGCTATATGCAGTTTTTGAATTCCTCCAACACAAACTGTTTTAAAGAAGAAGTTAAATACAGAATGCATTGAGTTTGGTGGAGAAAGTTTAAAGGTCCGCATTTTCCCACCAAAGCTATTTAATATTGACTGCAGAGTGGGTGTGTGTGTGTGTGGAAGGGTTGTGACCTCTCTTATTTTTACAACCACTGTCATGATTTCATAATCCTGGCAAGAGTCGCCCAGAGTGAAGGAGTAGATTTTATTCCTGTAATTATATGCCAGAATGTGGGTATTAAAACAGAAAAACTTTTCTATTGATAATAAATGTCAAGGGCACAGTGATTTTGCCCAACAAATGGTCCTTCAGCCCTGTTTTTAGTATTCAGTGACCTCAGTGGAAAATTAGGGATGTCCATGAGGTCCAAGGCCATGTTGCTGAGGGGCTTGGATCTGATGCTGAGAACTGAAGGAAGTGATGGCTTTGAATGGAGGACACTGGAAGAGCAGAAACAGGTCTTAGCAAGAGAGACTCATTTTTCCCCCTCGTGGCATAAAGCCAGGAAGTCTTTCATTTGAGCAAATATGGCTATGAGTGCTCTGCATCGATTAAAAACAAGTATAATCTACTTTTTCTATTGTTGTTGGGATAAACCAATGCTTTATGTTTTCTGGTTTGTTATGGAGTTATGTTTCTGCCATCTCTAGAGTGAGCTAAGCAGAGAGCAGAAAGGAGGCATGAAATTCCTATTTTGAAATAAAGTGTAGTTACTTTCTATTCTATGCTAGGGTTTTGTTTTACATTTCATATAAGGGAAAGGAATGGACTGACTATTTACCAGAAGATGGAATTGCTTGAAGGACAGGAAGTCATTATGATATACCACCTTGTAAAATGGAGATGAGATTACTATATATACTTGCTCAGTCATTTTCAGTCATTTCTGACTCTTCATGATCCCGTTTATGGTTTCCTTGGCAGAGATACTAGAGTGGTTTGCCATTTCCTTCTCCAGCTCATTGGATAGATGACTGAGACAAACAGGGTTAAGTGACTTGTCTAGGGTCACACAGCTAGTTGTGTCTGAGGTCAAATTTGAACTCAAGAAAATGTGCCTTCCTGATCCAGTTCCAGTACTATCCACTGAACCATCTAGCTGCCCCATTCTATATACTTATCAGGCATTAATTAATTGTGGTACTTATCAATCAATCTCTAAGACAATCGGTACTATGATACAATGTATATACTACATATCGTATATTATAGTGTATAAATGCACATTGTTTTGAAATAAACTTAGTCTTCACAAAAAAAGATTTAGGCCAGGACATCTATGAAAGCCAGTGTGGTGTGGTGGATAGCGTTTTCTGAGTCAGGAAGACCTTTTGACACATATGATCAGGGCATGGTGGTTAACCCCTCAGTGCCCTGAGTAACTCTCTATGACTGTAAAGCTACTAAGCAGCTGCTGATCTGCAATAGGGGCAGGGGAGTTCACCTATGGGGAATTCTCCATGCCAATGAAATTAGAGGTCTGGCCCCCAAAATTCACTTTTTTTTCATTCAGAAATGGAATTTAATGAAAGGCAGTGCAATTCAATGGTTTTTGCATTTGCTAATTGGACCTTCCTCTAAGGAGTCCTGCTATGATTATATCACTCCCTGATTTGAAAAAAAATGGAATGACTCCCTGTGCCCTTATGCCTACAGAACAATGTCCTAATTCCTTACCTGCCACAACCTGGCCCCAAGTTACCTTTCTGGCCTTATCTCCTCTTGTTTCTCCCTTTCATGCTGCAGCCAAACTGGACGATGTGCTGTCCTCCAAAGAAAGTCTGTGCTTCCCTCCCTCTGCGCTTTAGTCAAGCTGTTTTCAACACCTGAGATGCCCTTTCTCCCTATCACCACCTGTTGAAATTGCTTTGTGTCTGTCCTTCAAGGAACAGCTTGAATCCTTCTTTGTCTATGAAGCCTTCCCAGACTTCTGCTATGCTGAAGTAATCATCTCTTGTCTATAGGCAAAACCTCTCCTAAAGCAAGTCTCTCATTTTCCCTTGCATTGTAATTATTTGTACCTGTGTCTGGTCTCTCCTCCCATATACCCCTGAAAGCAGATTCTCTTTGAATTGTTCACAGTGCTTAGCACATGGTCACTCAATCAACATTTATTGAACTGAATTGAACCAATTAATAAACATTTAGTAAGCACCTACTATGTACCATGAATCAAACAGTTTCTTTCCTCAAGGACCTTATATTTTATGGGGTAAGCCATAGGTTGTAAACTCCTTGAAGGCAGGGGGCCTGTCTTTTACCTCTTTTATGCCCCCAGCCCTTGGCACAGTGCCTGGCATATAGCAGATGCTTAATAAATGTTGGCTGGATGCAAAGCAATATGTATTCATATTGGAGCAGGGATGGGACTTGTTCGTGATTTACCTTTGGAGTAAGGAACCAACTCCTTATGATGAAATTCCTTCTGTCAGGGCAGGTCATCACTTTCTCTGCAATTTATAATCTCAGAGAATTTCCTGAAACACTAATTGCTGAAGTGATTTGCCCAGGGTCACATAACCAGTATGTGTCAGTGATTGGAGATGAACCCAGATCTTCCTGGCTCTAAGGCCGGTTCTCTATCCAAGAGGCCACAGCTACCTTTTTTTTTTCGTTTGTTTTAACAAGGTTAGAGAGTGAATAGGAGGTAGGCTGTGCAGGAGGAACATTAAAACCTAGATTATTGTAAACAAATTACAAACTCTTGAAGGTAGAGATCATGTCCTATTCAGCTGCTTCCCTTGCAGCTCCTGGCAAAGTAACTCACATATGATAGATATTCCATGAGAATGAGCTATGTTGGATGAATTAGTGCTACCCGATACCATGGAACAAGTTCTTCTAGGTTTGCTTTTGGGGACCTGGGGTCCATTAGAACTACTTAATACCTGTCAGATCCTTTCAACTAGAATTGTTATCCATTTCCTCATCCATAAATGATAAGGTTGGATTAAATGACCTTTTAATTTTCTTTAAACTGGAAACTGAGGCCCGGAAAGGCTATGATTATCACAGAGTTATAATATCTAGTGCTTTGGAGAGCACAAGGTTCACCTTGTTTTTCTGACTCCAATCCAGTGAGCTTTCTTTCTGACTAAAGCAAGTCCAAATGAACTAAATTAAGTATTAGAAGTAGGAATGGGATTTCCTGACTCCAATCTTGTGAAAATGTCTTTAAACCATGCTCATGTTGAATTTGTGGGCCAGTAAGGAGGTTATCAGATTTTACCAGAGAATAACAACAGGCTGTGATTTTCTTTTTTACTCAAAGTAGATGTTCAAGAATTTTTTTTAAAATGACAATGCAAATATCAAATGATGGATTTTCAACAAAAACAATTTTGCTCATCCATGTGCCCTAAGCTCAGCCCCTGGCTACTGAGGTATGATTTTTATTTTATTTTTTAACAAGCAATTCTCTTTTTAGTTTTAAAATTTTCTTTTTTAAAACTTTTATCTTTTGTTTTTAGTTTCCAACATTTATAATCTTTTGAGTTCCAAATTTGCCCCTCCTTCCCTCACCCATAGCCTGAAATTTGATATAGGCTATATATGTACAATCACATTAAACATATTTCTACATTAGTCATGCTGTAAAGAAGAATTAGAACCAAAAGGAAAACCATGAGATAGAAGAAACAAAAGAAAAAAGAATTTGATCTGCATTCAGACTCCACAGTTCTTTCTCTGGATGTGGATGCTTTTTCCATCATGAATCTTTTGGAACTGTCTTAGATCCTTGTATTGCTGAGAAGAGCTAAGTCTATCAAAGCTGGTCACTGTACAATGTTGTTGTTACTATGTACAGTGTTTTCCTGGTTCTGCTCGCTTCACTCAGCATCAGCTCATGTAAGTCCTTACAGGTTTTTCTGAAGTCTGCTTGCTCATCACTTCTTATGGAATAATAGTGCTCCATTACATTCATGATCCACAACTTGTTCAACCACTCCACAACTGACGGCCATCCCCTCAATTTTCAATTCTTGACCACCACCAAAAGAGCTGCTATTAATAGTTTTGTGCATGTGGATTCTTTTCCTGTTTTTATTATCTTTTTGGGATAAACCTAGAAGTGGTATTGCTGGGTCAAAGGGCATGCACAGTTTTATAACCCTTTGGGCATAGTTCCAAATTGCTCTCCAGAATGACTGGATCAGTTCACAACTCCAGCAACAATGCATTAGTTTTCCAATTTTTCCATATCTTCAATATTTACCATTTTCCTGTTTTGTCATGTTAGCCAATCCAATAGATGTGATGTGGTATAGAGAGTGATTTTTTGTCTCACTTCTTACTCCTTAGTGTAATATACTTGGTTGATTCTTCCAACATTCAGGGTCATGGTGGAATTGTTGTGTGTGTGTGTGGGAAGATTGAGATATGGTCATTCTAGAGAGGCTGTCACAAGGCAAATCTCCTCACTTTTACTTGAGACCTTCTCTTCTTCCAAGATGAAGTTCAAGCCCCATCTACTCCCCTCAAATGCTCATCCTCTCCCTCCAAACTTACCTTGCATATAATTACATTAACTACATTCCCTTTATATTTATTCTGTTTCTACTTAATTCTTGTCTTCCCGTTGAAATGTGGTAGGCACGTAATAATCTAACAAGTGATTGGTTGATCTCTCTGGCTAAGGAATTATATGGGAGCCCAGGAGGCATTTGAAATTCTGACTCTAGGGAACCCACAGACCTTCCTTCAGTGGAAAGTATTCTGGCTTCAGGGCCAAAGAATCTTAGATCAGACCTTGCTCCAAATCCTGTGACCTTGGGAAAGTCATTATCCACCTCCCTGAGCTTCCCTTTCTTCATCTGTGAAATGATGAGCCTGAACTAGAAGACCCCAAAGGTGCCTTCCAGCTCAATGATGGTTGTGAGTGGGGTCATCAGTAAGTAGCCCAGTGGCTTCCCAAATAAGGGAGGAGGAATCGATTGCTCTGACTCAGAACTCAGCCTTAGGTGTTTGCCACTCCTACTAATTTTCATTGTTCAGAATCCAGACTGATCCTCAAAACATGACACTGACTCCTGTTCTCTGTGTTTTTATGACTTATTTGCTTCTGAAGTGCGTTTGTCTTTAACAATGAGCCATTCATGAGCGATCCAGTGAGCTGGCCAGAGCCAGGGAGATGGCTGCAGGCAATCTGGCCGCTCTCCAGTCTAGATATTCTTAGGGGCAGAGAATCACTCAAACCAAAGGCAAGCCATTTTCTGCAAATTTTAACACAAAGATCTGTGTTTTAAAGCTGACCCTAAAGTTAAGCTAAGACTTCTTGGTGCCTTCACTATTGTTTTTTAGCAGTGTGTATTAAGTGGCCATAGAAGCAAGGAAGACATTATAATTGATTTCT